>NC_143568.1:80397045-80700075 GCF_054136105.1 Typopeltis vanoorti
TATGCTTTAGCATCTAAAACATTTCCACATAATTTGAAAGCCGTTTTGGATGTTGTTGTTCAAGTTGTGAATTTTATCAAAGCAAAAGCATTGAATCACAGTGTGTTTAAATCTTTGTGTGAAGAGGTTGGAGCAGATCATATCGTACTGCTGCTTCATACAGAAATACGATGGTTATCTAGAGGAAATGTTTTAAGAAGGGTTTTTGAACTTAGAAATTTAATTGAAATTTTTTTAGTCAAAAAAGAATCTGCTTTTGCTTCATATTTCAAAGATCCAAACTTTGAGATTTCTCTGGCTTATCTTACTGATGTATTTGGAATTTTTAATTCTGTGAACATTTCACTGCAAGGTACAGATGTCATTCTTGCCGAGGCTGAATTAAAGATACAATCGTTTCAAGAAAAATTGACTCTCCGGGAAAGAAGGGTGGAGTTAGATAACTTTGCCAATTTCAAATCTCTTGAAGAAATCACTTCAGATCCAACATATGAACTAAAACAAGAAGTTCGTGATAGCATTCTATTGCATTTAAAAACTTTGAAAGAGGCACTTGCAAGAATAATTCTTTCTGACCAAATGAATGAAGTCTGGATACGTAACCCTTTTCATATTGATTTAGAAAAAATCGTTGACAACGACCCAGTGAAAGATGAGCTAATTGATCTCCACAATAACAAGAAACTGCAAACTGAATTCCAATCAATGAAGTTACAAAATTTTTGGTGTACAAAAATCTTGTAACTGAGAATCCTGATTCACAGTTCTGTCTTCAATCAAGTCCAAAGCAAGAAACAAACTGGAGCCTGAACATGATATGCGGGTATCTATTTCAAAAACTGTACCAAGAATAAAACTGTCAGTGGATAAGAAACAGAATCAAGGGTCTCACTAGTCGATTTTACTGCAGTTTAATAAAGATTTTACAATTTTATGATAATGTAATTGATTTATTTACTGAATAAAGCATTTATGAAAACTTAATTACTGTTTATTTCTTATATTCTTTGAATCTGTATGGTAAACTTAAGAATTTATTTCTTATTATAATGAATAGGAGGTACCGGATAATTTACTAAAAGCCAAGGGGGTATGGGGACCAAAAAGGTTGGGAACCCCTGGTCTATATCGTCTATATCAATGACATTGTTTAGAAAAGTGACATTAAATCTAATATCAAAATGGGAGATGGTAATCTCAGTTCTTTACTTTATGCAGATGATGTTATACCCATAAATAAATCCAGAAGAAGTTTATACAATTCCCTAACTAATATCAGCTGTAATAAATTTGGTATGAAACTCAGCTATAAAAACACAAAGACTATGAAAAACATCACTGCATCTCGAATGGAGAACATATAGAAGTACAACATTTCAGCAATTTAGTCACAATTTGTAGTGAAGATGTTAAACTAAATGAGGAAATAGGGAACAGACTTAGCTAAGTTGGTATGGTAGGAAGTAAATGAATAAATTTATATGGATTAAGAGAGAAACTGGTCAAACCAGTAAACTAGGTGTACAGAAGACAGTGTTTAAACATATTTTTTTTTATTGATCTGAGATCTTGCTAGAAATAAAACAATTAAAGACATGAAACCACATATATAAGCATTATGAGAAAGATTAGAGTGAGCAGATGATATCAATGGCGGAATCATAATAAGAAAACAAAAGGAGAAACTTGGTAATGCTAACATTCAGTAGTGTGTGCAAGTAGACCCATAGGAAAATCAAGATTTAAGTGGAAGAAATGCCTTAGAACACTAAAATATAAGATCTGATGATAATGAAGACCTGACAGATAACAGATTAAGTGAAGATTTACAAATGCACAAGAGATCATTTGTTTTCATGTACCAGAAGTGTAACTAAGACTGCACATACAACATATTCTGTAGGCTTAATGGATTAAAACAGATGTTAAATCCTTCCAATATTTCACATCAATCATAGAGACATCTTTAGGGAGTACAATATAACACACACACACACACACACAGGCAATACAAAACTAAGTAGACAAAAGAGTCAAGTCCTAATTATGTACGACACCCTCTGAGTGCTTGCTGAAGGCCTCAGTTGTAATATAGGATCTCTGAGGATTGCTTCTCATATACAATTGTATGTGGTTTCCAGATACACTTTTCATAAAATCAAGACAATTCTGACAGCAAATCTTCATTATATGCTTTCCTTCATAGTTACTCAGCATTTGGCATTTATTATGCCAAACACTGGGTGACTTAAGAGGCGAGTGACCAAGATGATAGCAGGTCTATGGAATGAACCTTATGAGAACAGGTTGAAGATTTGTGGGTTGCAGAAATTGGTTGATAGGCAGAAAAGGGGTGATATGATTGAGAATTACTGAAAGGTTTCTATAGGATTAATTCAGAAAATATTTTTCAGAACAGGATTGGTGGTGGGAGGACTAGGGGCTATCCATGGAAACTGGGCAAGAGTGTGGTTAGCAAAGGTGTTAGAACTAGATTTTTTACTTGGAGAGTGGTGAAAGAGTGGAATAAGCACCCAGAGTCTGTTGTGGGTGCCATGATTGTGAATGAGTTCAAGGCAAAGTATGATAGATACTGTGTGGATGTTGAACAGTTGTTCTTGACATGATGTTTAGGGCCTCCCTCGATGAGTCTCTAAGGACTCCTTGGAGTTGCCCGTAATTATAAAAAAAAAATGAAGAACTGCTCACCCAAGTTGGTTTGAGCTTGATTTCAAATAACATCAACAGCTAAATGTCTCAGTCATTAGGATTAATTATCTAGAAGCTCGCTTTCCTTTTAGATGGGCAAAAAATATTTTTTACCAGAAGAGTTAATACTTGATTTCTCATTTTTAGTTTATTCATGTTATTTCCTGATAATGCAAAATGGGGTATTTCATAAAACTAGTCAAAATAAAAGCATAGTTTCTGTTTGACATCTTTGCAGTTTTATACCAGAAAAAATAGTTCAAAGAAAATTCTGCTTAAAGAACACTGGCTTAATGATGGCAAAATTACTTATCTGTGATGGCGTGAAATGCTATTCTTATTTTCACTTTTGGTGTCTAGAGTCTTAGAAACAATTTATTTTTTATTTATTTAGTAGTGAACTAGTTGATTTACAGCTAGCTAATCTCTGACATGTATTCTTGGGATAAATGCATTATTAAGATTAGTGATTAAAGATGGATATCTCATTTTGGATTAGAGAGATTAGAGGTTTGCCACCAATTCTTGAAGTAATGGATAACAAAAACAGTGAGGAAAAGGCTTAAAATTTATTATATATATATATACACACACACGAGGGTGATCTGAAAAGTTCTTGGCCTTGACCATAGATAACAACACTATCGCCAAAATTTTTTTTCTCTCTGAGTTTGTACATCTGTTATAAGCATCCATGTGAAATTGCAAGTCATTCTCTCAAGTAGTTTGTTTTATACAGTTGTCTGAAGCAAAGGTTTGTCTGTATCCCTTCAAATTGATAAAATTGAGTATCGTGCAGTTATAAAATTCTTTGTAAAAGAAGGTTTAAGGCCAAAAGAAATTCATTTGAAGCTAATAAAATTTTATGGGCACTCTTCTCCTTCGTTTTTGACAAACAAAAAAAATGGGCTACTGAGTTTAAACATGGCTGTAACAGCTTTGAAGATGATCCATGTGAAGGACGTCCAAAAAGTGTAACAACAGAAATCATTGATCAAGTGCATGATATGGTATTGGATGATCGGCAAGTCAAAGTGCGTGAAACTGCTGAGACTACAGGCATTTCAAAAGAACGTGTAGGATATATTTTGCATGAAGAATTGCATATGAAAAAGCTTTGTGCAAGATGGGTGCCATACTTGCTCACAGCAGATCAAAAATGCACTTGCATGAAAATCTCTGAACAGTGCTTGGAGAGTTTTAATAAGAATAAAACTGATTTTGTGCATCGATTTATTACTATTTTATTACTATGGATGAGACTTGGATTCACCATTACACAACAGAATCCAAACAGCAGTCAAAACAGTGGACAGAAGCCGGTTGTTCAGCGCCAAAGAAGACAAAGTCGGTTCCATCAACAGGAAAGGTCATGGCATCGGTGTTTTGGGATGCTAAAGGCATTTCATTAATTAATTATCTTGAAAATGGTAAAACAATAACTGGGGAATATTAATTTGACTTTTTAATCAGACCAGACAAAAAAATTCATAAGAAAAGACCCAGTTTGCAGGAAAAAAAATCATCTTTCATCAGGACAATGCACCTGCGCATAAGTGTTTTGGCAATGGGAAAATTAAGGGATCTGCACTATGAATTGTTGGAAGATCTACTCTATTTCCCAGATTTGGCTCCATCTGACTTCTATCTCTTCCCAAAACTAAAACGCTTCCTCGCTGGTCAGTGTTTTCTTCGAATCAAGAGGTGATTGCAGCTGTAGAGGGGTATTTTGCAGATCATAGTGAAAACCACTACAAAAATGGAATAATGGCGCTGGAGCATCCCTGGAATAAATGTATTAGTCTTAAGGGAGATTATGTTGAAAAATAAAAATAATTTTGAAATTATAAATTTGTTTTTTTTTCATTGTTAACTCAAGAATTTTTCAGACCACCCTCGTACGTTATGTATGTATGTATGTGTGTGTGTGTGTGTATATATATATATATATATATAAACTTGACATTATATTCTCTATTGTGATACTAGCATCATCAGAACAAAAAACACGAGGTAAACAATTATGTTAGTGTTACAGTGGAGAATATAAGATGTAGTTTTTAATAATTTTAATTCGCTTTCTTCAATGTTTTTTTACTACTAAATTGCATTAAAGGATATGTAACCTTAAAATCAAGAATCCATACTCTGTAGATCTTTAGATCATCATTAAGGTTCAACTGAGTGATTACTGCCTCAAAGGCTTTCTTAAATTTGTGTTCACAACAACAACATAAGGATTGGCCACCTTTCAATCAGTTCTGCATAAGATATTCCGGATGTCAGTAAATGTAAAATCATGCACTTGTGATTATACACAATATCATATTATATTGGTGAGATTTTGTTAGATCCATGTAGCTAAGATTGCAAACACAACTCAAAAGATAACTGCAATGTTGAAACTTTGCATGTAAAGATAAGGATGTCATTTTGCCTCTTTTACAAGGTGTTGAAAGTTTATTTTTCACTTGGTTAGAGTATAATAAATTTAGTTTAATCCTTTATCCAAGTGTGAGCAAACAAAGTTTGCGCCTGAAGTATCTTCAGGACTAGGGTAAGATGGTACAACACCAGGGCAACTTGTTGCAAAGGTGGAGCAAGCTACCAACACTCCTGTCTCAGTATCTCCTATAATGCAAAACACATCTCCTTGCGGATATGTCTAATGTTCTGCATTAAGGGAAGGGCCACTACCCAGACTAGTTTCGACCTTTATTGAGGTCTCTTCAGTGGGAGCCAGGTCCAAGCTGAGATACCAGGCAGAAGCATTCACAGGTCATCTCTACCTATAGGAGTTGCCAAATGGTGTGCCACCCTTTTTTAGGACCAGGGTAAGGTGGCGTTGTACCACCTTACCCTAGTCCTGAAGATACTTCAGGCGCAAACTTTGTTTGCTCACACTTGGATAAAGGATTAAACTAAATTTATTATACTCTAACTAAGTGAAAAATAAACTTTCAACATCTTTCTCTAAATTCACAGTAATTTATTAAAAAAGGGTGGCACACCATTTGGCAACTCCTATAGGTAGAGATGACCTGTGAATGCTTCTGCCTGGTATCTCAGCTTGGACCTGGCTCCCACTGAAGAGACCTCAATAAAGGTCGAAACTAGTCTGGGTAGTGGCCCTTCCCTTAATGCAGAACATTAGACATATCCGCAAGGAGATGTGTTTTGCATTATAGGAGATACTGAGACAGGAGTGTTGGTAGCTTGCTCCATCTTTTACAAGGTCTTGATAAGTACTCACTTGGACTATTGTGTGCAGGTCTGGTCTACTGGTTTCCGTTGTGATTCTGATACAGTGGAAGGATTGCAAAGTAAAAATAATATCAAGATTATGAAATACCGATTAAGAAGACAGACTGAGAATTAATTTGTACACACTAGCAAACAGGAGAAAGAGGGGATGATGTGATTGAGACTTAAAAACTTCTGAAAGGTCATACAGGATTTCAGTTCATGGAATTTTTTATTTTATGGAGGGGTAGGGAAAGGACAAGAAGGCATCCTTGGAAGATGAGAATGAATGATGCTAAGACGGGGGGTGAGATCAAGATTTTTTCTCTCAGAGTGGTGTGTAATCGGAATGGATTGCCATTGGATATTGTGAGTGCAAGCAGTGTGAATCATGAACAAGTATGATAGCTGGTGCGTGTAGTGTGTGGCCTCCTTCAATGGGTCCCTGACTCCCTGGAGATTACTCTTAATAATATCATTTATTACTTTTCATATTTATTAAATCTGATAGGCTGTGTTTTTATTTTAATATTCTGTTTCTTGCAACCTATATAAGGCAACATCTTAGGCAAGTCATACTAGTGAATGGACCTAGGGAAAAAAAGGGAATCATTGGAGGAGGTTTTAAAACAAGAAAACTAGGAGAGAATTAAATTCCAATTCTCTTTTAAATCAGAATTCTAAGTAATTATTATCATTTTAAACAGACTGGGCTTTTAACCAGAGGTAAGTCTTGGTGAACAGCTCTTTACACACACACACACTCTAGATGACTAGTTTATTGTGAAAGTTGAAACACTGAATAATTAATTTTATTTATCTATAAGTTATTATTTTAATAGTAGTCTCCACAGTTTTTTCCATAAGGAAAAAACTGGGGAGACTACTATTGGAGACAAAAGTAATAATGTGCATGGATATATGACACCACAAATGTGACATTACTCTCAGAAATAAGTTTAGAAATAACCCTATAATATCTTCTGATCTCTAAGTAAAATCATAGTAATAAAAAAATAATACAAATAATACCCAACTTAATGCTAACAAGATGCAGTAAGCATAAAAATCTTGGAAATGACTTCGTGAAGCCTTATGATCTCCACCTACTCAAAATTCCATTAAAAGAGTATAATTATCCTGTACACAATTAAATTAAATTAAATCAAATTTAGCAAGTGCAACCTTCTGACACAGGCTTCTAAATAATAAGTGTAGCCAACTGTAAACTTTTTAACATTTCCACATTTGAAAGGAAGCTGAAGAAAATAATATTTCTGGTCTAAATATCACCTACTCCAGCTACAATTTCACATTTTTGAGACCTTTGTTTTCTAGCTCCAATACTGAAATGCACTCTTAACATTATTCCTCATGGATATTTTCTTACTTAATTATTTTTCAATAGATATACTTGAGCCTCCCAGAATATTCTTATCTTCATATTTTGTCATTTTTATCATCTGATTCTTTTTTTTTTTTTCACTATACAGTACTTGTTCTTTCATTTCTGAGCATTTTCAATAGTCTCTAGAAAATTCTCCATGTTCATATTATTTATCCTCTATCTTCTTACAAAAAAATCTTCCTATGACTTACCTGAGACAGAGACTTTGACATTTCTTCTGCTCCGCAACTTTACAGTGGACGCGAAAGAAAAGTTCACATTTTTCTATCCTTGCAGAAAACTTGACAGCATACTTGCTTAACTGAACTGATGTGTTTTGCCGTTTAGTTTGTTCTTGTTTTCATATAATAATAACACATTGAAGTATATGTACCAAAAATAAGCAACTATGGATTAAATAAACCAACAACTGTGCTCTAAAATACCATACACAACTTTTAGAGTAGGGAGGGTTCCTAGCTACTTATAACAACAAATGCCTCTTATTAACTCAAATATCAGAGCAATCAATGCCATTAATCTGTTAATGTATTAATTTATTTCTTAATTTTTGAGAACCTCAATAAATTTTCAAACCTGAAAAATTAACTATTAAACAAACATACTACATGTTAGAATTGTATTTGAACCCAAAACTTATCCACCATAACAAAGCAAAGACTTTACTCAAAAAGAGCCATTACTGAACTATTTTGCTCATTGTAATCACTTGTAAATCCCTAAAGTGTAATCATTGTTTTATATGTGCTATATTATTTAAGAACAAAAAAAACTCACCACACTAATTTTATTAATTCATTATGACAATAGACAGAGAATTTTGACAAAATTAGTAATTCAACTTTCTTGGGAATATTACTATCAAGATAAAGAAATTAAAGAGATGTTTAAGTGATAACTCTTTTTGCATGATTCTGCTCTTTACAACAATGATTACAACAGTTTCAAAATATGTGTCTTCTGATAAATATAATATGTTATCAAATGTGATCAAATTTCTCTGACAATTAAGAACTGCAATTTTTAAAAACTGCAGTTCTTAATGTCAGAGATATCACATCTAATGGCAAATAATGAACTAATATATACATAAAAGATGAATAATGATAATTCATTTATCACAAATTTAAATATTCAAAATTTTAATGCATTTTTAGTTTTACTTAATGATATACATCAATCATGCAAATATATAAATACAACTATTCAGACATGTTACTTTCCATTTTTTGTAGGTAGTTCTCAAAGAAATTTGAAATGTCAGATTACTGTCTTTAAAAGTGATGTTTATATGCCTTAATAGTAAAATATTTACAAACAAGAAAATATAGGAGAAGAAACAAAGACAACATTTACACAAAAACTACAGGTCAAAAATTCAATCAATGTTTAGAATATTAACATACTCAATATTAGAAAACATTAACACACATGCAGATGAAGTGAGTGGTGGAATACCAAGAGTCGTACAATAGTTATACACACAGAGATTAAAAACAAAACAAAACAGTGTTGCAACATAAGCAGACCAGCAAAAAAATATAAAAGGTGCAAAAAGCATGCAGAGTGGAAGTGCAACCTACATGCAATCACAGTGATAATACCTTTGTCAAGTGGATCAAGAGATTCAGCAGCCATCATCCTCTGACCCCCAGGAAATGGGGGAAGTGGAGGTGGTGGCCCTTCATATGAAGGTATCCGTGGTGGAGCTACAGGAATACCACGTTTTTTACGAGTTTTCTTATGAGGAGTGGGTTTACGATTCACTTTGCTATAAATATCTCTTTGTCTACGCTCCAATGAGCTCCACTCACTCTCTGAATCTGTGCCTATCAAGGAAGTAAGAAAGGAAGGAATGATGAACGAAAAGAAGTAGGGAAAATAATGTCAAATATTGTTGTTTCATTCGTTTGATTTTTTTTTTTTTTTTTTTTTTTTTAAAAAGGTATACACTCATTATAAAGAACGAATAGCAATCAGAGAAATAGTTTATACTTGCCAATTAATCAGATTCTTGTAATCATCATCAATTTCCTGATATCTATTGTCAAGAGAGTGTACAGGATACTATGACAGTATTACATAATTAAGTTTACATTAACAGGAGCAACTAACTTTAGGTAATATCGATAATGTTTATTAATTTAATAATATCATTTATCATTATTATTATTCTGAACCTTCTAGGAGTCAGAGGACTCATCGTGGGAGGCCCACCTTAGACGATGCAAAGAGGTGGTGGAAACAATGAAAACAATGGAGGCCTTGTTTAACCAGGTGATGCCCCAACTATCATGAAATTCTGCCATGTTGTAGCATAATTTTGAACTATGGTTTTAAGTCAATAAGCATACAATTCGGTTTGCTAAATCCCAAATTGTCAGCCCATCCTCATCCCAATTAGGGTGCACCATAAGGTGAAGATTGGTTAGGTCAGAAGCCCTAGTTGGTTCTTAGCATGCCTTAAATGGCCATAGAGATCTCCTCCAATAAACAATGATTAATGTATGCAGAAGTTTTGGCTAAGTGCTATTAACTGTAGGAGGATAACTCTATCTGTAACTATTAGAATTCAAAGAAACAAATTTTAGTTAATAATTACTAATTCATTAAACAGAGGAATGAGGATTATTACATAGGATGACTTCTGAAAACTGGGAAAGTTTAAGACTGTCATTCTTGTTGAGGTTCAGTCTGCGAATGTGAGCTCCACTGCTTCCTTTATATAGTCTTGCAAGAAAAAAATAACTTTTGTGTAAGACTTTAGTTTTATTCCAATGAATTCTATGCAAAATAGATAAGGCATAGCTAGCCAAACCAGACTGATCAGACTCATGAAGAAAAAGATCATGATGTAAACTTTATAAACAGTTCAAAGAATCTAGATCAATCTAGAAGGACATCATGTTTCTTCTAAGCTGAATGACCCACCTGTCAATAATAACAAATCCTGCACGAGCCTATAAGCTCCAAGATGAGAAAATAGAGGATATCTTTTGGAAAGTCCAGGAAGGAATTTAAATTCCAAACTGTTTGGAAAAGAATATGTAGATTACAAGACAAAATAGTCATGAAATGCTTTCTGACAATCCCTTTATGTATGAAATGGAAATTCTATACCTATCCTAGAGGGGAGGATTTGGATGAAGGGCATAATTATCAATTACTTTGCTAATTATCTTGGGTATAATATCCTTTAGAGAGGAATGTAGAGGACTGGTAGAACATAGTTTATGTGCATGATAAACCCAAGTTTTAATCATGTCATATTTTTGACAATAGTAGGGATGTTTTTCTGTATACAGTAAACTGCCATTAGGTTCATGTAAAATGAGAATGTCCAGAAATGGGAGACAATTGCCAACCTGGTTGCCCAAGTTGTTAGTTTATCCACTCTCCAACTGACAGGCTGTGGGTTTGTATTGTGCTGTAGAGAGACCCCCCCCCCCTCACTCATTGAAGACAAATGGCTTGAAGTTATGTCTGGTTTCTAGATTATGTAAAAAATGAGTAAACAAAAATACGAAAGAATATACAAGATCACTAAAAAAAAAAAATCTTTAACCTATCTACAGTACAAATGTACTATAGGTTTACAAATAATCTTTTCTTCTATTTGAAGGATAAATTTAATTCTAGGTTTACTGAATTAATTTTCTCAAATTCAAAGTATTGAATTCCAGAAGAGTTCTAATTTGGTATAGATACATTATCAATGTATCTATACCAAAAATAGAAGGCTCAGGAGGAAAAACAAGAAAATGTTGCTCAAAAGGTTCTATATAATAATCAGCTAGAGTTGGAGAAATAGGAGATTCCATTGCAGTTTCTTTGATCTGTTTATAAAGTTTGTTTTGACAATGAAACAGTCTGTATGTATGACCAGGTCGAATAATTTTATAACATCAGGAGGAAAATCATTATGTAATAATTCTGTTGTATCAGCAAGATATTTGTGAACAGCACACTACATCAAAACTAATTAAAAGATCTGTTGGATTGAAATCATCTGAACTTTTAATGAAGGAAGACAAATTTCCAGCAAAGGAGCAGAGACGCTTAGGGAGATGTTTTGAGTCTACAAGGTCAGACAACTTATACAGTTTACAATCAGACTTTATTAAGTCTGATTGTTAACTGTAAAGTTGTGGAAGTCTAGCATGATGAATTAACTTTTTGATAGTGCTTTTAAGTCCCTAACTTTATGGTCTTCGTAAGATACTAGTGATACCACAAGAAAATGTTCCTTTAAGACCAATTGATAATTATATAGGTTATCAGACCTACAAACTCCCAAAACATCTGTACAAAAAATAATAAAATTACAGTATAAATAAAAATATTTACATGTTATAAACTGTAGAACTCAAACACTACAATTAAATGGTTCAGATGGGACATTATACAAAGTAACATACAGCCTATACTTGAAGAACTAAAGAAGGAACTGAAAGATGGTTTGATGCAAAATTAGGTATAAGTCAAGGTGTGCACCTACACGTGTACATTATCTCCACTGTTATTATTTGTGTAGATCACTTTATGAATGAAGAAAGGTGACATTAATCCTAATAACAAACTCAGCTCTTTACTTCATGAAGATTAAGCGCTCTTTACTTCATGAAGATTAAGCACCTCCATAATGCAATTGGAAGAACAATGGTATGTTGAACCCTTCAATTGGAAAATGTCTAAGTTCGATTCTTGTCATGACGGGAGGAATCTTAATATGTTTTTTTTTAATTGAAGGTCAGTTAGTCTATCTTATACAGAGGTAGCAGGTTTTTTACTCCCAGAAACTCTGTTTTTTTCATTCCTCCCTCATAAAGACAAATCGGCCTTCAGACTACACACAATTTACAAACAAATAAAGTACTAGTGATGATGGTGGACAGGTAGATGGCATTGGCTTAGATGATGGGAATGGCAGTTCGGTGTAGTGGATTAAGTGGTGGACATAGAGAGTTGTAGGGTAGGTGCCCTCCCTTGATCAGTCTTTGGACTCCTTGAAGGTGTCATGTAATAATAATAGATTATGTTGTACCCATAAATAAATCCAGTACCAGTCTTCAAGAATTCTTATTCAGTTAATTTTTAAAAACTGCTGTAAATTAAGTAGATAAAATAGGAACTATGAAAATAGGTAGGAAGATGGAAAACAATGATCACATTCTCAATGCTAAAACCTATAAAACTAGTAAAACATTTCAACTAAATAACAGAAAGCAAAGATGACAGTGACAGATGCCAGTTGAAGGAATAAATAAATTTATATGGAATATGTGTGAAATTAGCCACAACAATATATATACAAATCAGTGTTCAAACCAAAGTTATGAATCTCAGAGCTGGGTTATAAATAAAACAACTGATCATAAAAGCTGTATTCCTATTCCAGAAAACTGTGATATGAGTGATTTGAACTAAAACAACAGACCACAAATAAGAGAGTTCGTTCTGAGAAAAAATGGAGTGAATAGATGGTAAAATCATATTAAAAATTAAGATATCAAAGGAACGTTGCCATTCAAGAATGTGTGAGAATGGAAATTTAAGTTCACTGGATTTTCGTGTTTGGCACTAGGAATTATAAGAGGAAGGCTAACAAGAATTTGCATGATTCATTAACAAAGCAAATGTCTCTCACTTTGTGGGGTGATACATGTGCCAAAAACAAACAAACACTTTGGATGCTATCTAAAAGAAGACAGCTTGGCTAATCAATTATCTTTCACTCATACTCACTCCAACCTCTATGAGACAGTGTGTTATGCCTTTTCAGCAGGTATTTCAATCTCCCCCCCCCCCCCCCCACCAACCTTATATAATACAAGTAGCAGCTCAATATTCAGTTACAGTTCAACTGATAAGCAACCAACTTTTCTTTTCCTCCTCTTTCATTCACTAGTTTACCTCTATTTTCTGGAATAACTTACCTCAAGAGGTATTTCTCAAGGACTTATCAGTTGCAGAAAAATTATATCAAGAAATGTTCTTCTGGGACACTTGCTTACATATGGTATTGATGTGATATGGGTTCTGAAATCACTTTGTGTGTGTGCATGTATGGAACTGACATATCAAAAAAAACACCACACCCACAATTATCGAAATGTTAATGGTTATAGGGTGATTCCGACCTCTGCATTAGACTACAAACACGCTACATTTTTCACACTATTCTATAATCCAGAAGAGTTGGTGTTGTTAAGTGTCATGATGGATGTTCATTAGGTTAATAGTATTTCACTATTAACCTGAGGTTTTTGAATGATTGTCTTTTTCAGATTGGATTATCACAACTTTTGTACACTGATGTTAGCATTGTGGATCTTCATGTGCATTTCATGCAAAGTTAATTTTATATTTCCATCTAATAATGTTGCCTAGATGATTTGATTTTTGAGCAGCAACATATATTTTACCAATATTACAAAATTATGTGACATAACAGCCTGTGATACCACTTTTGAAGTCAATATAAGTTCCTGTCCCCTGACAATATACAGACGTCAAGTAAATTCTAAGGTTATATCCATTTGACTTATACAGTGGTGCAGACCACACGTTACGTCAAGAGTATAAACACCAATATTTATATACTTCATTCTAAAACAGGAGGTATTTCATACTCATTTCAGCATATTGTACACAAATATACATATAAACAGTAAATGAATTTATGGAAATTATGAACCCCAAATGTAATGATTATTGGTAAATTTTGTGGATAGCTATAGAAGTAAGGATAATGATATCCTACATGTCTGGAATAATTACTATGAAAGGCTGTTAAACGAAACAGGCAGACCCAGAACAGTAGAAAATTTTCAAGAGGAATGCAAACAAGAGTACATATCGACACATGAGGTAGAAAAAACCCATAAAAATGTGCAATGCATGAAGGAGATGGAACAGACAATATTTAAATACTTAAATATGGGGGTATAAAAGTTTTGCAGTGCTATACTGCATAATTCGGAGGGCCTGGTCAGAAGATCAAAGTCCAGCTGATTGGAGTAGAGCTCTGTTCCCATCCACAAAAAGGAATAAAGCTGAATGTGAGAATCAGGGCCAGCTCGTGTATAGGCACTGCAGAACTGCAGCATCCTCAATTTTTCTTCAAAATATAAATATATTTATTAATATTTGATTGTAATATTTAATTTTATCATCAACAATCCTATATTGTATAAAAAAAATAATCCATCTTGTAGCACTTAGGAGGGTGAAGGACGCTAGCGGCACTGTGTTTACCACAGTGTCATATTGCTACACGCACCAGCATATGCACGTCATAGTGAGATGCGAGCTATTAGCGTAATGCAGCACTGTCCGTTGTGCAGTTCCACTGTTATTTATATGCAGTTTGCACCAGTAGTAGAGTGTTCACAGTGCTTATCGTGTTTACTCCGTCTCTTTAAATATTTGAACATTATAATTAAAGGATTTAATTGTAATGTCCAAAAATTGTAAATCCATTCCTTTAATTACAATTAAAGGAATGGATTTTATTTTTAAGTACTTTTGAATTATACTAAACTGTATAATTTTATTAATAATGAACAATATTTTTTCATGAAACAAAACAAGAAGAATATATTTTATTTTTAAGTAATTTTGAATTATACTAAACTGTATAATTTTATCGATAACGAACAATATTTTTTCATGAAACAAAACAAGAAAAATATATTTTATTTTTAAGTAATTTTGAATTATACCAAACTGTATTTTATCGATAATAAAAATATTTTTTCCATGTTTAATTTTTACCATAATTTTGATATTTTATCCAAACATGTATACACTGTACTTACAGTGTGTATGTATATTTTTAAAGTTACAGCACCCCCCCCCCCCCACTCCCCATGATCTGAAGCCACGAGCCGCCACTGGTGAGAATGACGGAGGAATTTCCCTACTAAATGTCCAAATGAGATTTATGCAGGCATGCTTGAAAAGAGGTTGGGAAAAATTATAGATGAGACACATGGAGAAGAACAAGCTGATGTTAGGCCAAACAGAGGTTGTCAAGATCAGATTTTCACTTTACAAAAATGTTTGAGAAAGTATGGGAATATGACAAGGACCAGTACTTAAGTTTTGTGTATCTGGAAAAGGCATATAGCATTATGCTTTCACTGAAGAAAAGGTTAATCATTAAAGTGTAAAATAAATTGCATATATATATATATATATATATTTATACACACACACAGGGTGTTCAGGATAAATTTGACAGTTTCGTAAGGAAAAAGAAAATCTTCTTTGTATCTATTAAATTTAATGAATTGACAAAAAAACATTACAGGCAGAGTTAATTACAATACTATCAACAAGATTTACTCAAAATAACCACCATTAGCATCGATCACAGCTTCAATTCTGCTTCGGAACCTCGAACAAGCTGATGCTACAGTCTCCCTGGGAAGGGCCGCAAAAACTGTTTTAATTTTATCCATTAACTGGGCTTTTGTATTACTGGAAGTGCGATTGGTGTCTTTTTCAACTGCGCCCCATACAAAATAATCCATGGGGTTAAGGTCTGGGGAGTTTGGAGGCCAAACATTTGGACTGGTGAAGTCGTAGAAATTTTCAGACAACCATTTTTGACTTTTCCCAGAGGTGTGGCAAGGGGCCGAATCCTGCTGCCATACATACGGCCTACCATTGGCTACCCTTGTTATCCAGGGCTTGACTACAGTTAGCAACTCCACGAACAAAGCCCGAATTCCAATGCCAGGGTTCTTCAACACCTGTTCCTGCAGATTTGCGAGGAATTCTGCTGTACGAACGCAATCAGATCGTCTGCTAGGGATCTTTCTTCTTGCTACATCCTTGTAGTCACCATTGCAAGTCTCTAGTTCATGCCTGATTGTTTTTACTGTATTCAGGGAGCATTGGGCAGCAGTCGTAATATCCTTATTTTGATGGCGGGCACGAATCATCATGATACAAGTTATTCTCTTCCATGATTCAGGTGGGTTCCAGCTATCCATCCTTTCTGACATCTTGTATATGAATGAAGAAGGGTCCAAACTTTTAAATGAAGAGAAGTGTGTGTTAATACATGTAACTTACGGAAAAATATAATTAATTATAAATATGTCAAATTTATCCCGAACACCCTGTATATATGTATATGTATATATTTATTTAGCTCAGAGAATAGCTTTTCAAAACACTACTGGGGTGAATAGAACATTATACAGATCAATACACAGTCTATGTTTACAGTTGCAAGTCAGCAGTTAGAATTGAAGGAAATACAGGACTAAGACAAGTATGCACATTACCTCCCTCTTGTTCATCATCTAAATGGATTGAATTATGAAAGATTAGTGGCATTAAACCTGATATGAAAATCAGATATATCAAACTAAGCCCTTTGCTTCATGCAAATGATATATACTAAACATATTCAGTGCAATTCTCCAAGAGTTCTCTAACTAAACCATATAATAGCTGTAACAAATTTGACACAAAAATCAGTATCAAAAAAACCAAAACTATAAAAAAAATAGGCAAGAACATAGAAAACTTCAGCTGTTTTCTCAATGTGGAACCTATACAACAAATAATATATTTCAGCTATTTAGGCACAGTTTTTAGTAAAGATGGCAGGTTAAATCTGGAAATAAACAACAAAATAAGCAAAGCTGGTATGGTGGGTAGCCAGCTGAATAAATTATAAATTTATATAGAATAAGAGAGAAATTAGCCAAAACACCAAGCCAACAGTATGAAGGACAATGCTCAAACTAATTTTAAGTTATGGATCTGAGAGCTGGGTCTCAGATCCATAACTAAAGAAATAAAGCACTTGATCAAACATAATTAAAGAAATAAAGCACTTGATCAAAGACTAGAAATCACAGATATGAGAGTTCTAAGATTAACGGAATGAACAGATGATATCAATGGCAGAATCATATTATACAGGTAACCCTCATATAACGCGGTTTACAAATTGTAGTAACCCTTGTTCAACGTGGTTTTGTTATAACGCGGTCTACAAACTGTAGTAAACCTTTATCTTTTCATATATTTTTCACCGCGAAACTTAAAAATCAAATTTTATCTTCATTAAATTTGCGTCTGCCCATATCACGCATGTAGTTATAAGTAGCGAATTTATATTAAGGGAAATACCCTTTAGCATGCAAGTACGTCAATTGTTTACCATATAAAGTGTTTATTGTTGAAAATTGTCTTTAAAAATCATGTATGTTAATCTCAAGCTGAGCACTTTATTTTTTGATGAGTTATATACAATACGAAATGCTTTTTTTTATGTAAAAAAATTATTTTTATAGTAATGGCCACTTAGAGGGCTTTTGCGATGGTCGAAAACGAAATTAGTGAATTTAGTTGATGGGGAAATAGATTTAAATGAGGAGTAACTGGTACAATTAATAGATGACATCAAACCAAATGGGGGGGGGGGATTCTGCCGAAGATTCTGATTATGATGAATCCGTTAAAGAATTCAGTTTAAAGAAATTAGCAGAAGGACTAGACTTGGCAAGAAAGTTAGGAAGTTATTTTACGGATAATGATCCCTCAATGGAGCGCTCTGGAAAATTCACGAGACAATTGGATTTTTGTTTAGCTCCATATTATGAACTTAATAAATATTTTCAACATAGTAGTAAGCAAGGTCTTATTACTGACTTCTTGATGACTAAACCAGCTGAAGTATGCAATGAGAATTATACAAATGATATCCAAGAGATTTCAAGTGACGATGATGTCCAGCCACTCATAAATAAAGAACATCTATGTTCTTCTTTTAGTTTTGGAGACAGTGATGAAGATTAAAAATATGCACTTTATTTTATTTTGCCTAAAACATTTATGCATTACGTGCAATAAAGTTTAATAAAGTTTACGTACGATTCATAATTTTTATAAGTTTATACTACGTATTTGTTTCATAGTTTATGTTTTCTTAACTTACATGAATTACCTGAAGTTTTGTTGGATATATGATTATTGTTTATATAATTTAAAAAATATATATATCAGAACATAACCCTACTTTTTCTATCTGATCTGAGTCTCGCATAACGTGATTTATATAACGCGGCATTTCTATGGAACCTAACATCTGTGTTATACAAGGATTACCTGTAAAAATTACTTGCAATTGTTAGCATTCAAGAATGGGTGAAGAAAAGTTAGCAGAACAGGTGATTGATTCCCAGATGGTGGGGAAAGAGGCTCTGAGGAAGACCAATGTTTAGATGGATTGATTCAGAAGTCAGAAGTGCCACAAGAGCATGACATGTTAGTTACAACAATATTGGAGTGCTCACATGTAACAGACTAATTTGGAAGAAAATTGTTGGTGGATTAATAATAATGTAAACTTATTCATTTAGGGCTATCATAGTAGCCTGAATACCCCCCTTAGGATACATATCAGGAATTTGATAATACTACAAGAGCTAATTTAAATTTTTAATAATTAAGAAAAGATCTTGAATGTGAACACCAAAAAGACTGAATGTTGCATTATTTCTGAAACACAGAGCTACTTTAAGCAGTAAACAAGAGACTGTACTTAGCAGAGACAAGTATTATCTTTTTTTATATTATTCAACCATTAAAAGGAAGCATTTCATACAAAGATTTTGTAGGTGTACCTCAAATTAATACAGCAGCTATATTTAACTCCTGGCAGGTCACATATATAACATATCCACAATCACCATGCAATCACTGAGAAGATATCCTTTTAGTTCATTAAGAAGTGGTTTGATTCTTAGCAGTTTACTACAAAAAGTAAATATGCATATCACTTAAAACAGTTACATAGAAGAGATCTAGTAGAATAGTCCAGAAAATCTCAGAGGGCAAGTTTTTTTTTTTTTTTTTTTTGAGAACTGTATTGTTTGAGGTGTAGTTTTAATTTATATGGCTAAAGATGCAAGAAGCTTACCTGATACTTCTCTCTAGCATATGATGTTTGATTTGTGACTATTTCTAATGTGGCATTAATGATTAAAAAATGTGCAGTGCATAGTGCATTGTGAAACATATACTTGTCATCCTTCAAGAAACAAAATTCATTAAGCTGTAATTTTGTGTCACAGAAGCCTTTAAAAAAAAGTATCTTATACTTCGTAGATCTAGTTTGAGGTTACATTATGTGAGGTTATATTGTGAGTGGTCGGTGTAATTTAGTGCTCATACTAAATTGGTGATTTCTGTTTTATTGTGTTTTTTTTCCTAAGAAAATTAGAGTTTTATTATTAGGTAGATTTTCAGGTGTATGAGGTGTCGAGGAGAGATAGTACCTCTCCACTTGGACGGTTGCACGTAATTGTGGTTCAGATGGATTGGTTCTCACTGGACACCCAACTCTCTCTTATGAGTTGGGTGTCCAGTGAGGCTCCAGGAAGCTAGTGTAAACTGGTAGCGGCCACAACCCGGTAAACTGTGTCCATCCACAGGCTAAACTAAGTGAGGGTAGCCAGATATGGCAATCTCAAGTGGCGAATGTATTTGGTGAATCGGCTGCAAACAGTGTCTGTACTGCATGTTAGGAGCAGCTGAATTCAAGTCAAGGAGTGGTGGTTGACACTTCACGAAACTTAACCATCGAAACTGCATGAACTTGAACCAACCTAAAGATACATACCGGCTCGACCGCTGCCGGTCAAACAAGAGTTGCACCCACTATTAGGGATCCAAGATAGTGAAGGCAAAAAATATGCTATTGGAACAAAACATCACTTAGTAGACAGGAAAAAGCATAACAAGCATAGGAACATCGAATGTAAGAACTCTTCACCAGAAGGAGCATTGGAAATACTACTGCATGAAGTAGACAACTACCGATGGGAAGTGATTGGACTCTGTGAAACCAGATGGACTGGAAAAGGAGAATTCCACCACGGACAGTACAAAATCTTAACTACAGGCAGGGAGGACAAAAACACCAAGAAGGAGTAGAACTTATATTAAAACCAAAGGCTCAAAACTCTCTATTGTCTTACAATTCTATCTCACCTAGGATAATTAAAGCAAGATTTAAAACATCAATGGGATCACTGACTATTATTCAAATATATTCACCAACTTCGACATCATATCAGAAGAAGATATTGAGGAGTTCTATATAGATTTGCAAAAAGCAGTACAGCAGACATCAAGTCAAGATTTCCTAATTGTAATGGGGGACTTAAAAGCAAAAGTAGGCAAAGACTGGGATACCTGGCCAAGAGTAATCGGAAAGTTCGGGTATGGAGAAAGCAATGAACGTGGCGACAGACTGCTAAACTTCTGGTTAAATAACAGACTAACAATAACCAACACTCTCTTTAAACATCCAAAACCCCAAAGAAAATGGACATTGATATCACCAGACAGACAAACCAAGAATATGATAGACTATATTATTGTAAACCAAAGATGGAAATCAAGTATCCTAAATTGCAGATCCTTTTCTGCAGATTGTGGATCAGACCATAAGCTAATATTAGCAAACCTAAGAATAAAGTTAAAATATGAAAGCACTTTTAGAGTCCAAAGGAGACTGAATGTAAAAAAACTACAAGACAACAATATTCTATGAAAATATCAACTAGAACTAGATAAAAACCTGAAGGAACTACCAAATCAGAATATAAACATCGAAGAACATTGGTGCAAATTAAAGGAAATAATATTAAAATCAGCAGAAAATACAATAGGTTACAAAGAAAGAGAAAGTAAAAAGGAGTGGATCTCGAATGAAGTAAAAAGGTTAAGCGATCAAAGGAAAAGCATGAAACTAAAACAAAACTATAACAGAAATGAATATAATAGATTAACCAGAGAAATTAGAAAACTAGTTAAAAGAGATATTGGTTAGAAGAAAAATGCAAAATGGCAGAGAAGCTGGAAGTTTATTTTTTTATTTTTATATCTCCACATTTGGGTCTGCCGAGATGAGACCACTGACGAGACCTCAATAAAGGTTGAAACCAGTCTGGGTAATGGCCTTTCCCTTAATGCATAGCAGTATACATGTCTGCAAGGAGATGTGCTTTGCATTATGGGAGATACTGAGACAAGGAGTGATGAGAGCTTGGTCCACCTTTGCTCGGAGTTGCACTACCTTACTTACCTCAGTCCTGAAGACATTTTCAGGCGCAAACTTTGTTTGCTTACACTTGGATAAAGGATTAAACTAAATAATTTATGGCAGAGAAGCTATCAAAAGAAAATAACCTTCATGGATTATATAAACAAATAGACCAAATTAGTAAGACATGGACAACAAAAATTATAATGATCAAAAATCGTTATTCAAAGAGGTACAACTATCTGAAAGTAAAACGAAAAGAATAGCCAGATGAGAAGAATACTTCAGAGATTTATGTAATAAAAACAGCTCCCAGGATATTACTATTCCTTTTAAAAATTTATGGAATTTACAACCGTGTTATATAAAAAAAAAAAAAACTTTTCTTATCCCGACATTTCGATCTTCACATCAAGATCATCATCTGGAGCATACATCAATATGCAAGACAAGCTGGGTTACATTATTAACTGTAAGCTAAAGAAACAATGATTTGATCACATATTATTCTACTGGCGTGACCTCTAGTGGAAAAAAAAAATTACATCAAGCAAAATTCTATTTACAATTGTTTTATACGATCTATTTACTAATTTTATTTAAAATGAATGATGATCACCATGTAACTAAAAGAAATATTACAATTCCAGCTACTGAAATGGAAGAGGAAACAAATATCTTTACCAAAGAAATAATAGCACACAACATAGAAAAACTCAAAACTAGGAACGCACCTGGCAGATCAAATACACGCAGAATTCTGAAAAGCAGGAAAGGAACAACTTTTGGAACTGTTAAAAACATTATTTGAAAGGATCTGCAAAAGGATCTACAATCACTAGGCACGAAGCAGTGCCTACTGATTGGACTAAATCAGTTATAGCCCCTATATACAAAAAAGGAGATAAAACGAATGCAATAATTACAGTGGCATTAGCCTCCTCAGTATTCCAAGTAAGGTTTTTACGAAAGTACTCCAAAAACAAATTAAGCCATATACAGAATTAGCACTTTTTTAGTAAATAGCTTAAGGAAATTATAACGTATACTAGGATATACATTAAAATAAATTATAATACACTTCCAATATTTTGGCAATGTCACGTTGCCATTTTCACAGGAACTTAAAAACAAGACACATGCACAACAAACAGTAAATGAGGGCAAAGCAGGAAGCTATTCTTTCTCCTAAAAGTCCTGAGAGTGCCCCCTAGTGGGCAATGTTGGTATTCTTGGGCGATTGGGCTGAAGGTCTTCCGATGTAGGGTTCCCAAATTTGTTGAAGTTTGGATTGTTTCTTAGGGCTGAAGCTGATTCCATGAAAAGCCTTTCGTATTTGAATTTACTACGGTGTATTATCGTGGCTTTCTTCCACCGTATTCTATGGTGGGTATCCAGCGCATGGTTTACAAGACCAGAGTGGCTGTATTGGTGAAACGGGATGTAGTCCTTGTGTTCTGAAATTCTGATATTAGCTGTCCTGCCTGTTTGGCCAAAGTAGAACAGCTTACAGCTGTAAGGGACCTGGTATACACCAGGTAGGTCTGGGGGGTTGGGGGGGGGGGCTTTAGTAGAGCGGATAAGGGATGCCAATTTTTTATATGGTCTGTAACAAGAAGTTAAGCCATGTTTTTTTTTAGGATTTTTGTAATTTTTTCCAAGATGCCTCTGATATAGGGTATGGTGATGTTTATTGTTGTGAGGGGGGTTGTGGTTTATTGGTTTCAATATTTTTGATTCTTTTTTTTTTTTGGGGGGGGGGAAGCCATTGGCTGAGAAATTTGAGAATGTGGTTTAGTTCTGTGGTTAGGGCATTGTCATTTGAACAGATAAGGTTAGCCCTGTTGTATAGTGTCTTAATGACTCCATATTGTTGCGAGGTAGAGTGGTGGGAATGTTGGTGAATGTATCTGCCTGTAGAGAGTGGAGAACCCATGGCAGTCCCCTCTATTTGCTTGTAGAATTTTCCTTGCCAAACAAAATAGCCTGAGTTCATTGTGAACTGAAATAGGGCTTTGATATCGGGAGGAAATTTAGCTTGAATTAGCTCTACTTCTTTGAGTGGGACATTTGTGAATAAGGAGGAGACATAAAAACTGACCATTACATCAGTGTGTTTGAGTGCAAGGTTTTCTATGCTGGCTTTGAAGTTGGCTGAGTTTTTTTATGTGTGAAGGTGTGTTGTCAGTATAGTGTGTGAGAGCTTTGGCCAAATGTTTAGCTAGTTTGTATGTGGGGGAATCAATGCCATCCACTATGGGACGTAATGGCACATTTTCCTTATGTATTTTTGGGAGTCCATAAATACGGGGGGATATGGAGTTTTTATATTTACTATTTTTGTATTTACTATTTATTTTAATAGTAAAAATGCATAACCAACATCTAAGCCTTTCCACGAGAAGAACTAGCACTAGGAGAAGAATAAGCAGGTTTCAGACCAGGACGAAGCACAATTGATCAACTATTTGCCTTAAGACAGCTAATAGAAAAGACACTAGAGTACAACCAAAATTGTTACATAAATTTCATAGACTTTCTTCAGACATTTGATTCAATCCGTAGAAGAGAACTATGGAAAACTATGGAAGAATTTGGAATTCCCAACAAAACAATAAGAATAATAAAGAATCTGCATGAGAAATCTGAAAGTGCAGTACGAATGGAGGACACTTTAACCAACTGGTTTCCACACAGAGAGTGGAGTGAGACAGGGATGCAATCTGTCACCAGATCTGTTCAATCTTACACTGGAAGAAGCAACCAATAAGGCCTTAAACAATGAAGACTCCGGAATCAAAATATATGGGAAAAATGTAAAAAATTTAAAATTTGCAGACAACATTGCATTACTTGCAAGCACAGAAGAAAATCTACAGCAAATTTCTGATAAAATAAAAGAGGAGTGTATAAAATCTGGATTAAGCATAAATATAGACAAAACAAAAATTATGCAAATAGGAAAAAGTAGCACCAATCTGAAAATTGAAACTGATACTAAGAATCTAGAGCAGGTAGAAAACTTTACCTACCTTGGAGGAGTTATTGAGTACGACGGTGAAATTACTAAAGATATAAACAGACGATCAGTCAAGCATCGCAAACTTTTGGACGACTTAACAAAACATGGAAGTGAAGAGACATCAAACAAGTAACAAAAGTAAGAATCTATGAAACAATGGTCTTCCCAATTCTCCTCTATGGAAGTGAATGCTGGAATCTTAAAAAGACTGAAGAAAAAAAATTATTAGTTACTGAAATGGGTTGGCTAAGAAGATTACTTGGAGTATCTCTGCTGGATCGACTAAGAAACAAAGACAAAGACCCGACTAAAACAAGAAATAACAATAACAGACAAAATCCAATCCAAAATGAAAGAGTTTGAGAACAGGAATCAAACCTTGGAGATTCAGTGGCAAACTCTGAAGAAAACATTGATTGATTCTGCCAGAGAGGCATGTGGTGAGGTTATCTGTAAGGATAAAAAAATCAGAACTCCCTGGTGGACACAGGAAGTTAAAGAGGCAGTGAAGGAAAAGAAGAAAACATACCAAAAGTTCCTGTCAAATAAGTCAGCTTGTGCTCTTAGAGAATATAGAGACAAATGCAAGAATGCTAAACACTGTGTAAAACTAGCTAAACAAAACTCATGGGAGGACTTTGGCAAGAATATAGAAAATAAATATCAAGAAGGTGGCAAAATATTCTGGAGGTTGTTGAAGAAGCTTAAGAATGGAGGAAAGAGTGCTATAAAAGGAATTAGAGATGATAAAGGTGACATGAAAATGGGAGAAAAAGATATCCTTGAAGTATGGAGTAATTACTTTGAAAAACTGCTAAATGAAACAAGCAGTGATGACAGCACTGTGATAAAAAACACTGACCAGGCATGCAGTCAGGAATACATATCCATACTTGAAGTAGAAAATGCCATCAAAGGCTTGAAATGTGGAAAGGCAGCAGGAGTAGATGATATTCGACCAGAAATGCTGAAGTATGGTGGGATAAGAGTCTTACAGTGGCTGCACTGCATAGTTCAGAAAGCCTGGACAGAGGGACGAATTCCCGATGACTGGAGTAGAGCTCTCATAGTACCTATGTATAAAAAGGGAAATAAAACTGCATGTGAGAATTACAGAGGTATTTCCCTACTGAGTGTTCCTGGCAAGATCTATGCAAGTATACTTGAGAAATGGTTGAGAAGAATTGTGGAAGAAAAGCTTGGTGAAGAACAAGCTGGATTCAGGCCAAATAGAGGCTGTCAGGATCAGATCTTCACTTTACGACAAATAGTCGAGAAAGCATGGGAATATAACAAAGATCTGTATTTAAGTTTTGTCGATCTGGAAAAGGCATATGACAAGGTGCCAAGAGAGAAGCTATTCAATACGCTGCAGTTATATGGTGTCAATGGGGCATTATATCAAGCAATACTTAGTCTTTATTTGAGTTGTAAGTCAGCAGTTAGAATTGAAGGAAGTACAGGAAGATGGTTTAATGTTAAATCTGGGGTGAGACAAGGATGTACATTATCCCCTCTGTTATTCATTATCTATATGGATCACATTATGAAGGAAAGTGGTATTAAACCTGATATCAAAATTGGAGATGTTAATGTCAGCTTTTTGCTTTATGCGAACGATGTTATACTTCTAAATAAATCCGCTACAAGTCTGCAAGATTCTCTGACTAAATTCAATTGCTGTTGTAATAGATATGGTATGAAGGTCAGCAATAAAAAGACAAAACAATGAAAATAGGCAGAATCATTGAAAATGTCAACTGTGTCGTGAATGGAGAACTTGTGGAACAAGTAAAACATTTCAGCTACTTAGGCACGATTTTTACTGAAGATGGTAAATTAAATATAGAAATAGACAACAGAATAAGCAAAGCTGGTATGGTGGGAAGTCAATTGAATAAATTCATATGGAATAAGAAAGAAATTAGTCGGAACACTAAATTAGCTGTGTACAAGACAGTGTTCAAACCAGTTTTAACTTGTGGATCTGAGAGCTGGGTCAGAAGTAAAACACTTGACCAAAGACTAGAGACCACAGATATGAGAGTCCTGAGAAAGATTATAGGCGTGAACAGATGGCATCAATGGCAATATCATATTAAAAACGAGGATATTAGGAAAGAACTTAAAATTGTCAGCATCCAGGAATGTGTTAGCAGAGCTAATCTCAGGTGGTATGGTCACTTAAACAGAATGGGCGAGGAAAGATTAGCAAAACAAGTGTTTTCTGCCAGGTTGGCAGCAAAACGACCTAGAGGAAGACCAAGATATAGGTGGATTGATACTGTACAAAGTGCTTTAGACGATAGAAATATAAGATCTGATAATGTTGGAGTCTTGACAAGTAACAGACTGATTTGGAGGAAAATTGTAGATAGGAAATTAATAATGATGTAATTTTTTCATGTAGTACTATCATATCCTGTACACCCCTTGAGGGTACATAACAGGAATTTGATGATGATGATGACAAAATCCAAGAAAGAAGACTGCGATGGTATGGCCATGTGATCAGAATGGGAACAGAAAGACTACCATCTAAAGCCCTGAATACAACAATGGAAGGTAAACGATTCAAAGGACGGTCCAGAATTAGATGGATACACAAAATAAAAGAGGACCTGAAAACCAAATCACAACAAGCGACACCAAACTGGACAGAATTGTTCGGACTCTCCTGGGACAGACAGAATTGGAAAGAGTTCATTCGGCCTCATCATCATCCACATAGATGATGGAAGAGAGAAGAAGAGGTAGATTTTTGTATTTTTAGAGTATTTAGTGTCTTTATAACATACCGCGCGGTTAGCCTAGTGGCTTTGCGCTTCGCAACCATATGCCTGGGAGGAGTGTCCCAGGTTCGATTCCCGTTGCAGACGTGAGGAATTTGAGGATCTTCCTCAGGCATAGCCAAGTTAGCCGGTCTTGGGCGCAGTCAGTAGGGTTTTTTCCGCCAGTTTATCTGGCGTTTTTCATCCTGCAAGCAGGCAAACCGGCCCCGTGAACATATGCCTCTACAGTCAAAAATATACCCCCCCCCCAGCGGCAGACCAGGCGACGGGTCAGTTGGGAGTAGTACTAACAAGAAGTCGCATCTAAGTAACACGCAGACCCTGCATAGGAAGCGGGAATAACGCGTAGAAGAAGAAGAAGAGTGTCTTTATAACATATTTTTGTTGTGATATTTTAATATTGGGTATAGCTGCAGAATGGCAACATAAAATGCAGAAGAAACAGAACGCTAACCAAACAGCGAAGTAGTGAACAAGGTTTTGTTCACTAAAGATGATGTTGAAGAGGATATTGAAAATAATTTAACCTCTGAGATCGATCTCAGAGGTTACAAGGTTAAAGCAGATTATTAAACAGATGAAGAGGAAACTACAGAAAGTCGAGCAGCATTTAGAGGAACATAGGAAGAATAAAAAAAGCTCAGCAGCAAAATGGAAAACAAAGCATGGAATCAGGAAAGTTAAACGCATAATAACAAAAATCTGGTAAGTAAAGTTGATTATAAAAAGGATGTTATTTGGTATGGTGACTATCATAAAATATGCTATTGATGAGTGGGTTATAACATCAAGTTTTCCCAGTGCAAAAATTAAAAATATAACACAAGCAATTGAGAAACAGAAAAGCGGTAGTAATTCTGGTAGATACCAATGATTTAACTTTCATGTCCTCTCTCATACTGAATTTGTATTCAGTATGAAAGAGGACATGAAAAAGTTGTTGAAGCAAGTGAAGAGTAATAAAGTAAAAATCTTTAGTATATTACCTAGATATGATGGAAATGAATTATGAAAAGGCAATGATGGCAAACGATTCGATACACAGGGTGTGTAGAAGGAATGGATACGAGTTTTTGGATGTGTGGAGCGAGTTTGAGGGATGACTGGATTTTGTATAAAAGGGACAGCCTACACTTGAATGCATTTAGCATCAGGAGTTCTGAAAAATTATTGATATACTAACAAAAGCAGGGAAACTGAATTCTGATGGGAAGAATCATGAGAATCTGTGTGTGTAAGAGCAACAATATTAAGTAACTGTATTAATGATGGGAATGGTTATGAAAAGAGAACAATTTTATGTTCGTCCAGATAGAACTATCAAGCACGTGTAGTGATGTCTGTGTAAGTAATGAACTAGATAAGAACAGAGATCTGCAAGTTGTCAAACTGTGTCATACAGACCACAGACAAG
Organism: Typopeltis vanoorti; assembly: GCF_054136105.1. Lineage (NCBI taxonomy): Eukaryota > Metazoa > Arthropoda > Arachnida > Uropygi > Thelyphonidae > Typopeltis > Typopeltis vanoorti. The sequence continues at coordinate 80,425,711 of NC_143568.1, forward strand.
TCAATACAAAAGAGCATGCAGTAATTTATTATATCTATACATGAATGCTAGGAGTATAAGAATGTTCCGTTCAGAAAAGGTTACATGCTGAACTACAAAGCAGGAAATTATGATTAACTGAGAGGTATGCTGCGTTCTACACCATGGTATCAGTTATTGGATGGGAAGGATATTGACACTGCATGAGAATACTCAAATGATGCAATATCAGAATGTGTCCTCAGAGTTTGAAGAATAAATAAAGTAGGAGTGAAATGGATGTGTAATCTAATTAAGCAAGAGATTTGTAAGTTAAAGTTGATATGGAAGGAATATTGTGTGCATAGGCATGATGTCAGTTATGATAATTATAAGTGTTATACAGAAAGCCGAGTATGAAAAGTAACTGGTTCTGCAAGATAAAAACAACAAAAGAATTCTATCGTTATGCTTTAAGTAAAAGAAAGAATAACTAATGAATGCAGATGGTATGAGGGTGATTGATGCAGAAGTGATTGTTCAATTAATGAGTAACCATTTTGCTGAAAGCTATCAATCTGTTGTATGCAACACTGAACTCACTGCTACCTCTTCACTTTGTGGAAACTCATGTGGATGAGGAGGAAGTACTAGAGCTGTTGCACAAACTGAATAATTCAGCAATAAGAACTGATGGGATATCATTGCAGGGGTGATAATTGTGTGTTCAGCTGAACTGGCTATTCCCTTGACTATGGGTTATATAATTTGAGTCTCAGAACAGGGAAGATTCCACAGGGAGTGGAAAGAATGTATGGTAATCCCATTGCACAAGGGTGAGAAAAAAAATAGACATATCCAACGATCAACCAATCTCAGGAGTAGTGGCGAAGATTTTGGAAAAGTTGGTTCAGAAATAGGTTGAGAGAGAATCTCTACTTTGCAATGAATAGCATGACTACTAAAGGAAGGTCATGTTTTAGCAACTTGCTCAAATTCTATAATAATATTACCAATGAGTTAGAGAAAGGGAGTGAATACATTATGATACTTCTGGATTTTGCTAAGGCTTTTGATAGAATACAGCATGGAAGACAGTTGCATAAATTGGAAAATATGGGATTGGATTGTGGATAAAATGATGGTTGACTGATATATCAAAAAGTCGTATATGGGGGAGGTGAATCTACAAGATTCAAGGTAACAGGTGGTGTACCTCAGGAATCAGTCCTTGTTCCACTGTTATTCAATCTGTGCATTAACATTGGGAAGGAATTGACATGCGACATACAGCTATTTGCTGATGATGCAAAGATAGGTGGGGTGATGGGAAGTGCTGCTGATATGCAGTACTTGCAGAATGATTTGAATAGGCTGGGATTGTGGGCAAGTAAAAATGACTGTCATTTCAATGTTAATAAATGCAAGGTTATGCACTTTGGTGTAATTAGATATGCAATGTCATATCTAATTTAAATTGATGGGATTATGTTTGTAGAAAGTGATGGGGCTAGGGATCTTGGAGTGTTAGTAGACAGGAAGTTAAAATTTCAGCGTCATATAGCAAAGATTGTGAATACAACACAGAGAATAATGGCAATGCTGAAATGAACCTTGACATGTAAAGATAAGGAAGTCATTTTGCCTCTTCACAAGGCCTTGTTAAGACTACACTTGGACTTCATGAGGATGTGTGGTGTCCTGGTTTCCATTGTGATTCTGATACGGGGGGGGGGGGGGGGGTGCAAAGATGTCAAAAATTATATCAGGATTGTGGAATACTGATTATAAAGACAGATTGAGAATTTGTAGGCTGAAGACACTAGCAAACAAGAGAAAGGGTGTGATATAATTGAGACTTACAAACTTCTGAAAGGGTTATACAGAATTTCAGTAGATGGAATTTTCCATTTTATGCAGAGTTGGGAAAGGACATGAGGGCAGCCATGGAAATTGAGAATGAATGCTGTCTAAAAGGGCTAATTTTATTCTCAGAGCAGTGCGTAATTGGAATGGATTGCCTTTGGATGTTGTGTGTGCAAGTAGCATGAATGAATTACAGAACAGGTATGACAGCTGCTGCAAATAGTATGGCCTACCTCGATGAGAAAGGCCTCCCTCATGACTCCCTGGAGATCTCTCTTAATAATAATTATACAGCTCATGGTTATAATATATGTTAATATATAAAGTGCATCATACTATACCATCTTATTCTGAGATTAACACAAAATTATGGTTTAATATATCTGGCTTCTTCAAAGACAATATAACCCCATCCTCCAGGATGCTAATATAATTTCAAGTAAACCAGTGCACCATCGTAATTTTGTACACTCCTGCTTTAGTACCATGGATCTGTCAGAAGCTGAAAACGTTGTGCAAAAGGAAAGGATAAGTGGAAGAACAATAACAGGCACTCCAGTTCTGAGAACAGTCCTATCCTAATCTACGCTCATGTGTAGACCTAGATTATACTGTGAAGGTATTCGGAACCGAAATTCTATGGAATACATTGGTTACACCTTATTCCTGGAGGTGTCCTATGTCTGTGGAAGCATATGTTCATGGGGCTGGTTTGCCTGTTCTAGGGACGAAAAACCCAAGTTTCCAGATGAAAAAACTCCCTACCTCCATATGAGACTGCCTAAACTCACCTTTAGTCAAAAAAGACCCGATAAAGGTTCCTCACGTCACTGACGGGAACTGAACCCAGTTCTTTCCGACCAAAGGGCTTCGATCTATACTCACTGAGCTACAGAGGCCCCTGAGAACAGTATGAAATAAAAATATTCTCGAAGTTAAATAGGAGACACATACTCAATACAAAAAATTCATGCATGAAATCATATTTTTCAGTATACTGATAAGTTGCATATGATTATTTTCTTCAACATCAAATGATGTTATACCACTGCCAGTTAAGTGATTTGCTTGTGATAATGAAGTACATAATAAGTTGGCTTTTCTAAATTATTGCTTAAATAATTTGTAATATGTTATTCAAATCTAATTTATTCACCAATATTAATTATATACAATAGTCTCAGGGATCACAACTTCCTAGCATACAATAAATATGAGAGATATTTACACACGCACACACATACTCGAGAATTTGTATTTATGTTTTGCTTTCCTATAAAGGGCAAACATATACAGCAGATGTACATTATAGCAACCACCACTGTAGAAAAACGATGTGTTACAGTTTGCTACATAAAATACCAGGTCAAAGTCACACAGAACTGTCATTTTAAGCTTGTTACTGTAAACAGTAAAAGAACAAAACTTGAATGATGGCAAACTCAATTTCCTTACAAATTATGCAACAAAATACAGTGCTTGTAGTAACAATACATTAAGTACTGCATAAAATTATTTGTATTTTGTGTTTTTAACTAAAAAATAAAAGAGGAAGTGAATGTGGGACTTAAGTGAAAGTAAACATATATGCTATTGCAAGTTAGTTAGAATTCTGATTACTACACTATAAAGAACACTACAACATGATAAAAAAAAAAGACTTAAAAACAAAGGCTAAGAAATACCTAATATTTTGTAGCCTAGACAGCGTGATCTTTTATTAACAAGTGATAAATCTGGGAGGGGGGGAATCGTGAATGTTAGCTGAAGTGAGTAAAAGTAAATGACAGGAACGATACATTATGCAAATAACATTAATGTGCTACTATTAAAACTATAACAATATAAAATGCAGAATTAACTTTTAAACTTCGAAATGTTACACTAGCTTAAACTGTTGTCACTGACTTGAAATCTTCATAACGAACTAAATATGTAGGGTCTGTACCATTAAAATCAAAAAGCCTGAAAATATCAGCAGCCGGTCACCTTTATAATTGGTCATAGCCATTTATAAAGAATGAGGATACACAAGTGATAAGCTGCTAGCATGCATCAGTCAGTCTAAGGGAAGGAGGAAAGTGACTATCACAGCTGGTTTGAAGTCAGACTCCTGAATGGACAAAGATGTAATGATGCACAGCTGGCATAAGTTGATACTGTGCTCTTAAAACTCTAAATTGAAGAAATGTGACACAATACAGTATTTTTTAAATCCCTTTAATTATGAAGCTTGTGTGGTACCATTTCATTTTACAAAATTTCGTTAATCTTTAGTTTTAACCACCCTAGTGGTAATTGTGTTCACAAGTCAATTAAAACATGGATAAGAAGCATAAAATGATAGATATATTTCACCAGTATGGATGGATGTGCAATAAGAGAACATTATCAATTTATGTCATTTGTCCGTGAGGTTAGCCTAGTGGCTATGCGCTTCACAACCATATGCCTGGGGAAGGAGTGTCCTAGGTTCGATTCCCATCAGTGAGGAACTGAAGGATCTTTCTCAGCCATAGCCAAGTTAGCCGATCTTGGGAGTGGACTGCAGGGTTTTCCCCCCAGTTTATCCTGGGGTTTTTTCATCTTGCAGAGCAGGTAAACCGGCCTGCTTTGCAGCACTGACCACCTTATCCTGTGAATGGTTTGAGGTCTGATGATTAATAAAACCCTCTACACTGCAAGGTAAAAGAGGGTAAAAGGAAAATGAGGATGAGGTCAAATGTCTATCACTAGGAAGTGGACCTGTTCATAATAGCCATGTGAATCACATTTCCTCACCCCTTGGGCTTATTAATGCAGGCTCACTGTCCATCACTTATGTGCTCCCCACTTCCTTTGTATCTGGAGGTAATCAACTGACTACCAAAGTTTTCAGGTTATTTTTAATGGTAGACTACACAAATTTAGTTCATTATCAAGACTGCAAGTGATATTAATAGTGTCAGACAGTAAAAATTTTAAGTGTGGGTGCTGCATATACAAAATAAGAAAACTAATAAAAATAAGATTTACCAAAAATATTTTACCCTCACTACGAACACACACCAATAATAAAAGTTTCGTATCTCACAGAAATAATGCACGCAAGCATACAATTTATTTGTAGCAACACTTTGTTTTCATATTTTCAATAGTGACACTCGTCATAATTCAGCCTTGTATCTATAATAAATAAATAATTATACGTTATTTTAACAGAATAAAGTAAGATTTACCAAAAATATTTCACCCTCACCATGAACATACCAATAATAAAAGTTTCGTATCTCGCAGAAATAATGTGTGCAAGCATACAATTTATCTGTTACATGCAGTGACATGTGCAAACGAATATCGGCAAGTTTAGCCACAACTGACCGAACATGATAATTCCGACACTATGTTAGATCGCAGTGTATTTGTTTTGTAATCTAAAGCGTTAATCGAACAATTTCTATTATTAACTATTCAATCAATGTCGAAACATATGCTGTAACCTTTAACATGATGTATTGCATTTATATAATGTTGTAAGCATTGTTATTATTTATAAACACAAACAAAATTTAATTTTTTTGTTTTTTCCTTGGGGGTGCTGCAGTGCTTATGTACAAGCTGCCACTGGATATTAAGCTAACAAAACACTGAAGTAGCAAATTTAAATGTCATTTCTAGTTTTTATTTTATAATTTCAAGAAAACCAGAGAAGTATTTCTCTGGTTTTCTTCTTTCCTATGTCTTCTGTTACTGTTGCACCTTCAATGTTGTTGTTTTGTGTGCCTCATGTATGGTTCCTACCAATTCTTTGTGTTTTGTCATCAATACATGATTTCTCACCATTTCATTTGTTTTAACTCAGCTACAGTCTCCTCCCCATATTCATCATTCTTTTATAATTATCAACTGCCAATACTCGAAACTTGGCAATGCATTTGAGGTGGGGGGGATGTAGTACTAATTAATGTGATGATGAGGTGGGGCCGAGTGATGGTCCCAACAGACCTGAAAAAAGTTTGAGGTGAGAAGTTAGTTATCTACATAAATAAGTACCTTTATGTGTCTTTATTTAATCCTGGGAATGGTAGAGTTCAGTCTTTTAATTGTAACTTCCCTACAGTGAATCATGTATTATAACAAACTATTTCTCTGATCCTTAGGGATCAGTTATGGTGAACATCAACTATGTGTGTAAATACACATATTTTTATGGTAATTCCATCTAGAAGTTGTTTCAACCTGTACTACATTAGTACTATAGAATGAACAACTTGTGGATGGACAGAAATGTGAGGATAATGAAGGAACTTGTTAACACCTGGGAAAAAAAAATTAATATACCTTTATCAAACATTTCCCTGTTGCCACCATGGCGACGAGCAAGCGAACGAACACGGTGTGGTTTACTGTCAGGAAGGGCATTATGAACAACTGCATAGCGATACTCACTATTATCGTCAGAAAACAGATGAACAGCATCCTACATATAGGGAAAAAAAAAAAAAATACATACATATATACACACACACACACACACACACACACACACACACACACACACACACACACACACACACACACACACACACACGTCATCAGTGCCATTTTTTGAAGTGAACTATCAATTATTCCATATGGCCCTTGATAGCTTAATACAAAGTTTCATTATTAGTTCTATATCAGTAAATTTCTTCTAGACTGTTCTATTATTGTTTGATGCCTAATCAAATCAATTTTTACACTTTCATAATGCTATTATAACTGTAATAGATAACATAATAAATTTCCCAGCACATCCAATCATTTCTGATTTGGCAACATTGGAATATAGGTTTCACTAGGAATGCTACCTTAGCAGCTAATTTATTTCCACACCAAGAAGGTACAAATATTGCACAGTACCATATTCAAGCTATACAAATCATTATAATACTGGAGCTATATTGTACCTTCATATCACATCTACTGACATCAAATCTCAGTGCCATCAAGAGAACAGCCTGCTACTTTCTTCATCAACATCATAAAAGGTGAAAATAAATTTACTATAATAAACACTACAAAAACAAGTGTAACAAATCAAAAGTATATGCAAATGCGATGAGAACAATTCATTTTAATGGAAAAATATCCACAGTGGAAATACAGAGGTGTAAGATAAGGTCACACTATATCCAAGCTATTCAAACTTCTTGAATGGGAAACAAAAAATGTTTGAAGATAAATGGAAGCTATTTAAGCCAGTTACGCTTTGCAGATGACATACTTATATTTACTTCAATTGCACGTGAATTACACTCGCATCCATAAATTCCAAATCTGGAAAAAGGCTGGCTTAAAGATAAACCAAGAAATACCCAAGTTATGTGATAATAAAAATCATTAATGATGAAATATACTTAGGAAAACAGATATTAACTAATCAAATTATCATGGAAGAAATTAAAAGATGTTAAATGCTTGGGTGGAAAATTACAGTCAATGTTCAAATACCAATTACTATTATGCCTAAAAAGTTTTTAACAAATGTATTCTTCCTATATTGACATATAACTGTGAATCAGAAACACTAAATGCAAAGGAAATTCAAAAATTAAGAACAACACAATTTAGCATAGAAAGAAGTATGTTTGGTATCATCAGACTGGATCAAAAAAAAAAAAAATTCATGGATGATGACAAATCAAATCAAACCTAAGTCTCTGACATCATAGAAAGAGTGATACATCTCAAGTGGCAATGGGCTGTGCTTATTGCTTGAAGATGATCAACTGATCTTGTCTTCAAAGAAGTATGGACTGGATCTCACATGAAGAAAAATGAGAAAGACTCTGATCAAAAAATTGTTGGATTGATGATATTGTCAGATTTTCATGAGTGATCTTAGGCTTCCATCCAGCAGTGGATTCTGAAGATCTACCTAAGAAAATAAAAGTAATAGTACTATCGTATAAAAGTAGTTACTTTGAGAAATTGGCAGTCACGCTCGCACTATTTCTTGTAAATGTCTGGTGAGTAATTTTCACACCAAGACATATACAGCAGTCCAGATAGTTATCTGTGAGGTTGCTACTGAAGTTCATATTTAAAAATAATGACTCAAAAATGTACACTGATGAAAACAAAGCTTTCACTCAGTGAGCATTTCTTACCAAATGAAAATGCATTTCTTAGAAAGGCCAGAAATTTCTTTGTTTAACAACACCTTTCAAAATCAAGCCTTTCTTCAAGGTAATAAACTTAAGTTACACAAAAGATACATCTTTATGGAATTCTTTTACCACTGCAGCTAATAACTATCAACACTTATATCTCAAAATGGAAAAGACACAGACTGACAAGTCAGTTCAATTTGCTTTAAAATACATGAGATGCCTTTGCAAATCTTATTTCAGGGCAGAAATTACTTTCACATGTTTCTTCTCTTCACAGTATTGACTCTGAACCTGTTTCTGTTTGGTGCTTTAAATTTGGGAGCTGCTTCAACAATCCCTTTTTCAATTTATTCCCATAGGATTTATATTTATCTGAATATAATCTTATGTCTAAAATTGTTATTTATTTATTTTTTTTTAAATTCCAAACAATCACTGTGTGCAATTCCATTAACAGGGCAGTGAAAAATTCAAATTACATGACAGCATCTACAACTGCCAGTTATCTTCACTTCAAAGAAAAGGTCATGTTCTAATCTTAAGCAAATCCCAAATAAAATGAACATCATCTACCAGATGAAGTTGATTACTCTAGGTGGAAGATGATTTTCTGGATTATTCCAAACATCCAGAATATCCTTTCTTCAGATTTTCATATTACCCTTATGATCTCTAATTCCTTTTCGTGGTGCTCTTTTCTCCATTTCTAAGCTTGGTAGCCTAGAAAACATTCACAGTATTTATTTCCTATATTTTTACGAAATCTCTTATGACTTTTGTTTAGTTAATTTCACACACAATTTAGCAATAAACTCACCAATAATTTTAGGCTGAGTTAAGCAGTTCCTTCTTTGTTCATTCAGCATCTAAGTGTTAGTACTTTAAAATGATGATCCTTCACTAATCGATTCACTTATACTACTATTTTAAAAGGTACGTTTTTGCTTTGGCTTTTCAAGAGGTACTTTATGGATGATGTTCCACTGAAGTGATGTCCATCATCCTACCACTTTCCAATAAGTCTGTTAAAAACAAGAGCAGCAACTGCTCAACAACTTGTTAGTCTGACTGTAAATCAGCAGAATTTGCTTCTCCTGTTCATTTATTCTACCTGCCTCTACTATATGGAATAGTCTTCTTCAATTCTTCAAGATTATATAAGTTCCTTCTTCCCCTAAACTTTGCTTACACGTCGTACCAATGCATTATGGGTTTCAGCAAATTGCGTATAAGACTGATATATTAAAATACTCTGATAAGAGAGTAAACCATTGGATGGAGAGAATTGCAAACTGGATTAGAAGCAATGGTCAAGGATTCTGAAATTCCTATTTGCATTTTAACAGGCAAATCAGAGTTCTCAGTTATTTAACTTTAAACTTCAGTCTATATTTTTCAGCTATAGATTTTTGAAATAGAATTTCAAGATGTTGAAAGTTTTTCTACCTGGTTGCACCATAAATTAAAGAAGTTACTTCATGCACAAAGTTTGTTCATGAAGTAACTTCACAACTGGGCAACGTGAAGTTACTTCTACACTTGGAGAAAGGATTAAACCAAGAATATAATATCCTGGCATCTTTAATTATAATATAACAAATATGTATAACCAAGTGGAAAAACTTTCAACACCTATCTCTAATCCAGAGTATTTTAGTAATAAGGTGAGACACCTTTTAGTCACTTGTATATGAAAATATGACTGTTAATACTTCAACCTTGGTATCACTTCTGGTCTGGCTCCCACTGATGACATTTATTAATGCTTGTCACTAGGTTTGCTTACTTCCTGGGGTAAAAAAGAAATTCCACTCAGTGGTAGGTTTATGAGTGTCACTGAGTGGAACCACTGCTTAGTTTCCTGTCCTGGAGTGATTCAGGTCAGGAGTAATGAGTTTAGTAGTGATCCTAAAGGATCTTAAATACCTCACAATAAAAGTCGAAACTGGTCTGGGTAGTGACCCTTCTCATAATGTATAGCATTATACATGTCTTTAAAGATGTGTGCTTTACATTATGGGATACTAAGGCAAGTTATGTGAAGTCATTAGCCTTTATATACATATTATCCAGTTGTGAAGTTACTTCATGTGCAAACTTTGTTTGCTTACACTTGGATAAAGGATTAAACTAAGAATATAAATTTCTTGGCATCTTTAATTTATAGAATTTCAAGAACTATAATTAATAAGTTTAATTAACTATAATTACTGTACAACTAATTTTGGGGATTCATTATTGTTTTGAGATTTCAAATAAAAATTCAGATCTTTCAAAAGAAATGCTTTGACCTGGATGGATATCATTCTAGCCATGTCTTTTCTTCTCCATAATCACATGTCAATACCTCCTAGGAAGACAATTATTTAAGAATAATCTTTTAGACATCAAAATATCCTCAGCTCAAAATGGGGAATAAAATTATATGAGACTAGAAGCATAATGTATGTGCACAACTTTCCTCACAAGCAAACAGGAAGAACATAACATTAATCTCTCCTTCAAAACGCTGCTGTTTTCTGATGACTGATTAATGGCTGCAAAACAAATAAACATAGTTTCCCATGCCATTTATTTCATTATCATATTATTGTGCTTTACCATTATCAGTCACAGAAAGACAAGTTTAATAAACGATAAGACTGACAATGTCTCTCTCTGCTTGTATGCAAAAATTATAAGTGATAGGCAGATAAGTAGGAAAGTTTGAGGTTTATTACTGAAAAGAAACTAAGGTCATATTGTAAAAGTTGCAGCAGTATCCAAGATAAAAATAAACAGCGAGATAAGTAAATAAATAGCATTGCAAGTATAATTAAACAAATTTTAAAGTAGAACAGCATAGCATATACATTTAAAAGACATGCATGATCAGATGTGACTGTACAAATTATTTGTAAAAAACAACTTCTTGTATTTTGTGTAAGCCAAAAAGATTTGCAAGTGTATATTGCTGAGCTAGAGACTACAACATAGGTTTCTTTCTCAAGTGAAGTTAACAAGTTCGCTGCCACGCTCCTCGGGCATAGTTTGTTACCACACGGCAAGCGCTTTCACTCTTTCAAGGTCAGTACGAATAATCTCGAAGCCGGTGGTAATCAACATACGAGTATATTGGTAGTTGGCAGCGAACGTGTTAAAAAATGTAAATATTTTCAAGTACAAAAAGAATATCATGAGAACAAAATATTTTGTTCTAAGTATTAAGGATACTGCAAATATCCAAGTATTCAAAACATATCCTGAAAAATATAACTATTGTTAATTATGGATGTATGAAATACGATTGAATTATCAGAGATCAATTAAATATGATTTATTAATAATTTTTACAAACTGCAAACACACACCTTTACTTGGGCATATTCAGTACCAATATCCACTGCTTCTGGTGTAGCTAGTGGGGCATGAAGAAGCCCAACTTTTGGCAAAGTGGCTCCTGGTTTTTGTGTAAGATTTAAACGACCAATTGCATCAGTTAGATGGCCATACTGTTTGAGATCCAATTTCTTTGGCTAGAAATTAATGGCAAGCAGGAATATTAACACTTAAAATATTTCATAGATAGATGTCTAGGCATGGTAAAAATACAATGCACTATATCATTTTCACTTTCATAATTATAACCATAATTCCTCTGGAACATGGTTCGATTAACTTGGAAATATTTCAATTTTTACTTTTTTTTATATAATCTGACTTTGAATTTTTTTTTCACATAAAAAATAAATTGATATTAGATTAGCTCGGCCTAATCTAATCTAATCTAATATTTTGCATTTTAGAATACACAAAAAAACTATCAGGAAAAGTTTTACTGCATATTGTTAATAGTGATATCTTCACAATGTTTAGGACAGAAGAATATGCAGGGCATTTGAAACTGGAAGTGATGATCACTTAAGATTTAAGCAGGATATAAATGAATCATATAGGCACAAACTCTGGATTTAAATATGCAAATATTATTCTAGAAATATGAGAGAGTTTGAAAACTGAAAGTCAGTAGCAGACATTGAGGAAAACATTCTTGATGCATTCTATAAGTAGGACACCTATAGAACAAGAAAAACAATTTCAGCTATTTTAGGCACAAGTTTTAGTGAAAATTAATTATGAAATGTATGAAAACTGACAACAGAATTAGCAAAACTAGTATGATAGGGATTAGTTTATATGAAATAAGGAAGAAATTATGCAAAACACTAAACTAGCTGTATATAAGACAGTGTTTAAACCAATTTCAACTTATTGATGTCAGAGGTGGTGAGGATAAGATTAGAAGTAGAACTGTCGATCAGAGAGTATAGACTACAGATATGAGTTCTGATAAAAATTAACGCATAAACAGATGGCACATGTGGCAAAATCATTAGAATCAAGGATCTTGATCATTGCTAGTATTCAGGAATGTGTGTTGGTTGGCCGAGCTAATCTCAGGTAGTATGATCACTTAAACAGAAGAATGAGAATGGAAAGATTAGCAAAACAAGTATTTAATGTGAGGATACCAGGAAAAAAACCAAGATCTAGATAGATTGATGCAGTTATAAGTGCATTTGAAGGTTAAAATATAAGAAATGACAATATTGGAGAGCTGAGAAATTAACAGAATAATCTGGAAAGGAACTGATGATAAGTTAGTAATAATATAAACTTTTCACTTAGTACCATCACTGTATCATGTACACCCCTTGAGGATACATATTTATTTTCAAAGTATCATCATCTGATGATGATGATACTTTGTCAATATAATGTCTAATTACATGTCAATCATTCATCAATAGCTATTATTTAACCAACCTTCCACCCTTCACTTTCTAATTCATGCTTAAAATTATTTAAGTTTGAGATCTATTCTGTTAGGAATATTCTATTTAAAAAAGGACACTCTACAATGGATGCAGCTTTCTGTTTAAAACTACTTATAGAAAAAAAGAAGAGAATTTAATTTGGAAACTCATCTTTTGTTTAAAGATTACAAAAAAGCATTTGACAAAGTAAAAAGATATAAACTGTTTGATATATTACAAAGAATATATATACCTAATATTTCACTATATGCAATATTGAATATATATAAAGATAATGAAATAAAAATAAAAGTTGACTGAAAAACAATCTATAAACCATGGAGTAAGACCTCTGTCTCCAACACTTTTCAATATTTACATTAATGAAATATTAATACAGTGGAACACCTTAAACAATCAAGGTATAAAAATTTCCCAGAATAACAAAATAAATACACCATTATTTGCAGATGATCAGGTAATAATATCAGATAAGGACGACAATTTGCAAAGAGCAATATATAATTTAAACATAGTAGAACAGTTTGGAATGAAAATTTCCATAGATAAAACTAAAACAATGGCATTTTGTGGTCAAACTCCAGTTAGAAGCAAAATAGTTATTAATAATAAAATAATAGAACAGATAAATACTTTCAGTTATCTTGGATGTGAAATATCATATGAAGGAGAAAAAGACAAAATTAAAAACTTCGAAATTTTACAGATTATAGGCCTGATAAATAGAACACTCAATCCAATTATAGTACAAAAAGAAACACGCTTGAAAATATACAATACTTTAGCAGTGCCCACATTATTATATGGCAGTGAAATTTGGGCAATAAACAAACAAGATAAACAAAGAATAAAAACAAGTGAAATGAGATTTATGAGAAGAACTGCAAAATACACATTATTACATCAAAAAAGGAATGAAGACATTTTAAAAGAACTAAAAACAAAATCAATAGAAGAAACACTAAACAATTATAAACAAAAATGGATTGAACATGTAAACCGAATGGCCAACACCTGACATCCTAAACAAATACTAAAATATAAGCCAATTGAAAAGAAAAGTCAGGGTAGACCTCAAAAAAAGGATACTGGATGGATAATGAGACCGAAACAGACCAATATGGTCTATACCCCTAATCAGTGTTATGATGATGATCTATTCTGTATATTCTTTACCCTTACCACCTCAATCCCCACTCTAAATTCATTATGCCTAAGACAAGGGTCAGGCTCTGCCAAGTGCAATAGAATTTTTAATTTAACTCATATTTTTAATTACAAGAAAGGTACTTCTAAAAAACTGCAAGTTATTTCAACTACAAAAGCACATAAGAAGAAATTCTCACATACCTCTGTTATACTGCATGTTCTTTCAAATTATTTTTACTACTTATTTTAATTTTTTACTTATTTCATATACTTTTAGGAGCATACTCAGATTTACTAGCTAAATGAGCACAAATTAATTAACAATGAGGTTAAACATGACAGTTGTTTGCAATTATTAGATTTATCAGATGATTTTTCTGATCTATGTTCTTTCCCAAGTTTTTATAGTCTTTCTTTGCCTACTCAGCCAACCAATGCCAGTCAATATTTAAATACATTTTTTTAGTATGTTTAAAGACATACTAAAAATAAACATTAATACTATGTTATGCAAAACATCCTATGTATCTGCCCTTCCATTAAAATTTAACACCCATTATTTGCTGTCAATTTTTTTTTTTTTTTTTTTTTTTTGATACCATGAAAATAAACTCTTAAATTCCAATTGTTACTTTCATATCATCGCTTCTCTCTCTCTCTCTCTCTCTCTCTCTGTGCTTAACTTGGATTCATAACATTTAAATGACTTCTGAAGAGTAGCTTTAAGCAAATATAAGAAGCTGCCACAAATTAATATTAAAAATATATTTATTCTATGCAAAACTGTTTCATTCTCTCAGTGAATATTATATTGGCGAGTGGAGCCATCACATAAAGTAAGATAACTCACTATGTATTTAATCATTTGTCCATTGCATAATTAGGTCCTCTTTTTTGAGGAATAATATTCTTTCTGGTCATATCTAACATTACAATTCCCATTGTGTACTCTTTCAAGAATATATTCATTGAGCTAAGTGTCAGAAATGCTTGTAACCTGAAGTTTAATATCTCTAATTACTAATTTGAAGCAGAGAACCTCATTTTTACTTCAATACATCAGTACATATATTAGAGTTACACTCCTCAAGTCAGTCTTTCGAATCATGATTTCTTTCTTTCTTTCTTCTTCCTCTTTGTGTGTGTTTAAACCCAACATATCTTGCTCATCCCTTGACATTCTCTTCCAACTGCAACAAGCACAACTGTTCTACAATTATTTTTATTTATTGATTTTATTATTTTATGGAGATGTAACAGATATTAATTTTACTCGTAGAAAGGCTTATACGTTGGTTGCACATGATTACTAAATAACTTAAGGAATTCACAATGTATACTGGAATATAAATTAAAATAAACTTTAATATATAATTCCTATATTTTGGCAATGTCACGTTGCCATCTTCGTGGGAACATAAGATTAAGACGTGCACGCAGGCACTAAAAACGGCAAATGAGGTCGAAGCGAGGAAACTATTGTTTTTCCTAAAGTCCTGATGGTGCCCCCTAGCAGGCTATATTAGGTATTCTTGGCCTGGATACACACCACAGAATATGGCGGAAGAAAGCCACCGCAGCAAGTATAAATTTGAAAGACTATTCATAGAATAAGCCTCAGCTCTAAGAAACATGCCAAACCTCAACAAATTTGGAAGACGTACATCTTGAGAACTCCAGCCCAACGGCCAAGAATACCTAATATAGCCCGCTAGGGGACACCATCAGGACTTTAGGAAAAACAGTAGTTTCCTCACTTCGACCTCATTTTTTGTTTTTAGTGCCTGCATGCACGTGTCTTAATCTTATGTTCCCATGAAGATGGCAACGTGACGTTGTCGAAATAGAGGAAGTATATATTAAAGTTTATTTTAATTTATAATCCAGTATACGTTGTGAATTTCTTAAGTTATTTAGTGATCATATTAGTTTTAGCCAGCTAACTGGGTCCATCATTACTGATGTATACATAATTACCATGGAATCATTTCTGTCCTTATTTCTAATTTATCCCACAAGTTTAAAAATTCATAAGCATGTTTGGTACACAATATTCTCAAAACCTTATTTGTGCCATTGTTATAAATTGTTTATGATTGCTAGGGCTCAGTGGATAGTACTGCCATTCTCCAACTAGCAGTCCTTGGGTTCAAATCTACTGTGGCATGGATGTTTTTATTTTCATCACACAGTGCAAGGCTATCATCCTGTTTATTGGTAATCTGAAAGTATACAATGTTTGGGCTTTAGAAAATGGGAACAGGATGATCCATCCTTAGTCCACCTATATGTCAAGTACAAAACAGATCATAGCATTGTGTCAATAAACATACTTCATTCACCCTAGAATTAGCCTAGCCCACTAGGGGGAGCCCCTTTAGGACTCCAGGAACAACAGTAGTTTTCTCTCTTCTGCCTCATTTGTTTTTTGTAGTGCCTGCATGCACATGTCATAGTTGTATGTTCCCATGAAGATGGCAATGTGACATTGCTGAAATATAGGAAGTATCTATTAAAGTTTCTTTTAATTAATATTCCAGTATACTTTGTAAATTCCTTAAATAATTTAATATCCTCTTCCCATCATTACAGACCTCAAAAATTGGGTATTATTTCCACACTAGGATCAAGAACCAACTGACAAGAATGAACTAGTTAAAGAAATTCAACATTTAAAAAGCACTTTCCTTCAAAATGGCTATAATGACCACATCACCTCCAGACTACTCAAACGACATGAGATTAGAGAAATTTCCAATGAATAAAACAGAGGATTCTTCATAATTCCATATATTAGCTCCATTTCCACAAAACTAGTAAAAATACTTAAGGAATATCAAATCAAAGTAGTATTTGCCCCTTTATCAAGATCAGATCACTAATCCGATCCAGAAAACACCTAGAAGTGACATAGTTCACTTCTAGGTGTTTATCAGCTATGGATTGCCAGTCATCTTACAATGGACAGACAGAAAAATCAATTGAACAATGTACTGATAACACATTTGAGATATTGAATACCATAGGAGTGAACTTCAGTTTTGTCATCACATGTTCTCTCTCCAGCTGGCTCACAAGACTTTTCACAAATGAGATATCAAATATTCTGGGATAAATCGGAATTATTACACTGTTGCTATGATATAACAAAGAAAAAAATCTGGGAGTGTTTGAAAATGGCATCAGGTTCTAAACAACTAAATATTAACCCAAGTATCAACATATCTGAATACATTACATGCACATGAATGTACAACATTCTAAGAAATGCAATATACAATTAGAAATATTTTAAAATAACATAAATAATAACAGTCTCTTCTATAACTGCATAATAGTTGTCACCGTTGTTAGCCCATACTGTTTTGTTTAGAAGTTTGTATGTTTACACCTGAAGAAATTCTGTGCAATTAGCATGAAACTTTGTGTTGTCGATTAAAATAAATGTTATCTTATTCCGGTATTCTGCCTTAATAAATTCTTAGTCACATACTCACGAAGCAGCAATGTCTACATGCTTATATATGTATATATAAATTTAGAAATATAATTTTTAATACCCCCCCCCCTTTTTTTTTCATAGAGTAAGGCCATTACTGAAAATGAGATCTGTATGTCAAGAAAAACTTATCCTTTCTTGAAAAAATGTTCAAACTTGTTGGAGCTTCTATATGGAGGATTAGCATTATGGGACAAAATATTATGGCTAGGATTAAACAAATTTCATGTTCAGCAAGGCTTAATTTATATTTCTTTAGGGCAATGTGGGGATCATGTTCAGAAATGTTTTGTGATAGAACTTCTGACCGAATCAATCTACCTAGACTTTGGTCTGACTTTAAATCTCTTTCCTGCCATATTGGCATCAAACACCTGTTTTGCCAACCTTTCCTCATCAATTCTATTTAAGTGGCAATGCTCCTTAGATTAGCTCTGCTGACACATTCTTAAATGGTAATAATATCCAGTCCTTTCTATATCTTCATTTTTAATGATTCTGAAATCGATACCATTGGTTCACTTCCATAATTTTTCTCAGAATCCTAATATCTGTGGTCTCTAGTCTTTGATCAAGTGCTTTATTTCTAACCCAATTCTCAGATCCATAACTTAAAACTGATTTGAACACTGGCTTGTATACTGTTAGTTTGGTTTTGGCTAATTTTTCTCTTATTCCATATAAATTTATTCAGCTGGCTATCCACCACACTAACTTTGCTTATTCTGTTATATATTTCCAGATTTAACCTGCCATCTTCACTAAAAACTAGTTTCATAGTCTTTGTCTTTTTATTGCTGATTTTCACGCCAAATTTGTTACAGTTGTTATTCAATTTAGTTAGTGAATCCTATACTTAAGACTTGCACTAGATGTGTTTAGGAGTGCAACATTATCTGCAATAAAGTAAAGAGTTAAGTTTGACATCTCCAATTCTAATATCAGATCTCTTTTATATAATATCTCTTTCATAATGTGATCCATACAGATGATAAATAAGAGTGGAGATAATGTACATCCTTGTCTTACCCTTGATTTTACATCCAACCATCTTCCTGTAATTCCTTCAATTCTAACTGCTGACTAGACTATGTACTGCTCTGTATAATGTTCCATTAAAGCCATATAATTGTAGTGTTTTGAAAAGCTTTTTTCTGGGCAGCTTGTTGTATGCCTTTTTCAGATCGACAAAACTTAAGCACAGATGCTTGTCATATTCCCAGGATTTCACAACTTTTTGTCTTAAAGTGAAAATCTGATCTTGACAACCTCTATTTGGCCTGAACTCAGCTTGTTTTTCTCCAAGTCTCTCTTCCACAATCTTTCTCAATCTCTTTTCAAGTTTGGTTGCATAAATCTTACCTGGAACACTTAAATTCCTCTGTAATTCTCACATTGTTTTATTCCATTTTTTTTTATAAATGGGTACTATGAGAGCTCTACTATAATCATTGGGAATTCAATCTTCTGACCAGGAATTTCCAAATTACTAAAAGGTGTAAATATCCAAACAAACATTAATGAGCCACATGAGAATGGCAAATATAAGGGCAAGAGAACAGGTGTGAATAGAAATACTTTATTACTGGCAAACGAGTTAGCAATAATTTTCATTTGTGTGTGTCCAATAAGTTCCTTGGGTGGAGCGAATTACATACAGGCACACAAACTCTAGACATGCATGTTTGCATTTATGATAGACATAAAAAAAAAGTATGAGGAGAAGAAAAGAAATTTGTTTCCAAAATATACATAGCTAACCAATAATAAACAGCAGCTGTATACATTAATAACTCAGTAAATATAACTATGGGGGGGGGGGGATTATAAACTGATAATGTTCATTAGGTGATTCATTTAGGCATTGCAGAAATGTGGTGGTTAATGGAGTGGCAAATCATCTGGAAGAATTTGTTGTGCTTGTAGTGACATTTATTTCTGTTTTATTTATCTTTCGTTTTGTTTTCTATGATTTTTTTTTTTCCATTCTCTGATGATTACTATACACTTTTTCTAGAGTAATATATCATCATCCCTAAATTTCCTGAGATGTACCCTCATGGGAAGTACATGAAAAAGTTACATCACTACTAACTTTCTATCAAACATTTTTCTCCAGATAAATCTGCTATCCGTCAAGACTCCAATATTATCAGATCTTATATTTCTTTGAGTCTTTTTTCTGCCATTCTGGCAAAAAAACACTTGTTTTGCTAACCTTTCTACTCCAATTTTGTTTAAGTGGCCTAAGATCAGCTCTATACATTCTTAAATGCTAACAATGTCAAGTTCTTTCTTAATATCTCCATTTTTAATTTAATACTGCCAGTGATGCCATCTGTTCACTCCCCTAATCTTTCTCAGAACTCTCATATTTGTGGTTTCCAGTCTTTGATCAAGAATTTCACTTCTATCCCAGTTATTGGTTTGACTAAATTCTTTCTTATTCCATATAAATTTATTCATTTGACTTCTTACAATACCAGCTTGTGCAAATTCTGTAGCTGAAACGTTTTACAAGTTCTTCATTCAGGATGCATTTGATGTTTTCAATGCTCATACCTATCTTCATTATCTTTTATTGTTAATTTTCATACTAAATTTCTTACAGCAATTACCCAATTTAGTCAGGGAATCCTGCAGACGTGTACTAGTTTAATTCAGAAATACGATATTTGCATAAAGTAAAGAGCTGAGATTATCATCTCCAATTTTGATATCAGGTTTAATATCACCTTTCTTTATAATGTTTTCCAGATAAATGATGAATAACAGTTGAGATGACGTACATCCTTGCCTCACACATGATTTAACATCAAACCATCTTCCTGTATCTCAAATTCTAACTGTTGACTTACGATCGTATATTGCTCGATGTAATATCTCATTTACAACATATAACAAACATTTCGAAGCTTTTCTCTTGGCACCTTATCATATGCCTTTATAAGATGTACAAAACTTAATATAGATCCTTGTTATATCTCCATGATTTCTCAACCATTGGTCTTAAAGTGAAAATTTGATTGTGACAACCTATTTGGCCTGAATCCAGCTTGTACATCTCCAAGCTTCCCTTTCACAATTTTTCTTAGCCATTTGTCAAGTATGCTTACAGAAACCTTACTAGGAACTCTCAGTAGGTAAATTCCTCTGTAATTCTCACATTTAGTTTTATTTCCCTCTTTATATGGGTGCTATAAGAACTCGAATCATCAGGAATTCGACTTTCTGAATTATGTACTGCAGGCACTTGAACATTTTTATACCTCCATATCTGGTAGAATATCATTAACACCAGTGGTCTTCCCACATTTCAGGTACTTAATGGTTTTTCTACTTCAGGTATTGATAGGCATTCCTGCTGAGTATTTTCCACTGCCATTCATTCTGTGAATATTTGTTTCATATAGCAATCTTTCAAAGTAATTACTTCACATATCTAAAATATCTTTAGCTTCATGTCACCTTTATCGTCTGATTCCTTTTACAGTACTCTTTACTCAATTTCTAAGCATTTTCAATAGGATTTCAATTATCTATTTGGTTATAAATAACACAGAACACTTCATAAACAAAATTAAAAACATGAGACTCAGCAAAGATGATTTATCAGCGAGTTTTGATGTTTCTACTCTTTTCACAAATGCCCCAATCAGTGACACAAAAATCCACTGAAATGTACGTAGCTGCACTCAACATCTCTTCACAGTCCAACTCCTAACCTACATAATAAGTTTCTCCTTTTTCATTGCAGCCTGTTTTACTTTGGAACAGACTACACTTCTATGTGTTTTCCAAGAAATTCAATGCAAAGGCCTCTAAATCTAATGCGAACAAGCTCCTCCTTAAACTTCATACATAGTACTAACATAATACAGGCTGAGCAACCAACTGCTCATGTACTGATAATAGTAGAGAATCAAGATATACCTTTGGTAAATAAACAGAAGTCCTTCTTCAACCTTTTGGTTCTGTCCACTGCTGGACGAAGGTCTGCCCCATGGTTTTCCAGATCACTCGGTTTTCTGCCTCTCCCATCCATCTCACGCCTGCAATTTGTTCAAGTTCATCCCTCCACCTTCTTCTCGGTCTTCCTCTTTGTCTTACTTTATCCATTGGTCTCCACTCTGTTGTTTTCCTAGTCCATCTCCTGTCACTGCATCTGGCAATATGGCCAGCCCATCTCCACTTAGCCTGTTTAATGTATTTTACAATATCCATGACACCTGTTTGAGATCTTATTCAAGTATTTGTCTTCCTATCTCTTAATGTTATTTTTGGCATACTTCTCTCCATGTGATGTTGTGTTGTTCTCAGCTTTTTGTTTAGGGCTTCTGTTAAAGTCCATGTTTCTCCTCCATATGTTAGGACAGGAAGTATACAGTGGTCGAAAACTTAGACTCATAGGGATGTCACTTCTGAATATGTCTCTCATTTTCCCATAAGCCATCCATCCAAGGTGAATTCTTCATTCAATCTCTTTTCTTTGGCACTCCTCAAAGGATAACAATTGGCCCAAATATACATATGAAGTAACTTGTTCTATTTCATGGTTTTTAACTTTAACAGTTTTATGGTTAATATATTTATTCATCATTATTTTTAATCCAGTTTTGACAGTTTCAGGCAATGCAATCTAATTCTTTTTAAATGAGTATTCCATGTATCCTATGAAACCAATTATAACCAATTTACCTAACCCACATTTATTCACAATTTATATTCAATTTGTTGTCCATCAATAAATTTTAGTCATATATTTTAGAAGTCACTGTTAATAAAAGAGGTTCAAAATGCAAAAAAAAAAAAAAAAGACAATGAAAAATAACACAGTATAAAACAAACTATAATAAAAATTTATATTTAATTCTTAGGATATAAGCCTGTGCTTCTTTCAAACAATATAAACAACAGTGTTAAAAATATATTCTAAGTAAACTTTTTCTGAAATTTTCTAAATCTAGACACCCGATTAGCAAAACAAACCTTTGGTTTTCCTGGTTTTGGCTTTGTAGGAGGAGGTATTTTTTGCCTATCTGAATGATACGTATGGTACATTTCATTGTTTGGCCAATCATCCTGTCCTCTCAGTTCATGGCCATATATCCTGTTATCTACCCACCCTAAAAAAGAGAGGAAAAAAAAATATAAGCAAACTTCTAAAACTCATAATAGAGCTTAGCAATTTTATTTATGAAGAAGAAGAAAGCTTGATGAATGAACTGTGAATGGATAGTGTATGGTTTCACAATGTTCTAACAGATTGAAAAGATAGTTCATACGGTCGTCCCTCCTTTCATCTGGATAAATGCAGTCATAGATACATTTTCTTTAGTGATGAATTAGGACAATCCCTATAATATCTTGACAATCTAGCACATTAATTGTAAAATCAAGGTTTATTATTTCTTTTGATTCACTTTGTGATTATTAACTACTACTTCTGCAGCTTGTCCCACTTAAGTAGGGTCGCTGTTTTTAGTGAGTCTCCTTCACATCCTCCTCCTCCATCTCTTCTTTGGCCGCTCGTGTTTCCTCCTCCCCTGCACATCTATCTGCACGACCTTTTTTCCCACATACCCATTCTTCCTCCTCATCACATGACCAAACATCACAACATTGCCTCTTGTATCTTCGCTCCTAACTTTCACCATTTCCCTTACATAGTTATTTCTCAGACGATCCTTTCCTGTCACACCACACATCCACCAAACATCCCCATCTCCACTAGCTCCATCCTACTGATGTTATTTTTTCTCAGGGCCACAATTTTCATAGATACGTGCAAAATTTTTTTTCAGCGTCCTCATAAAATAAGTTTCCATGAAAAGGTTTTGCGAAAAAGTTTACTTTTTTAAAAGTACAAAACAGTTTATATGCATACATAAAAATAAATTTTATTTAACAGTAGTAGAACACTGTAATCACTGAAATTCATTAATAAGGAATTTTTAATAATAAAAATTTTCAAAAATGTTTATTCCTTAATATATAAATACAAGAGAATATATATATATATATATATATATATATATAAACAAAAATTACATTTATTTTAATAAAAAAAAATATTACACAACAAAGACAATTTGGATATATGCTTTTAACTATATAACAATTAGTATAAATGTAGATTTATTTTACATATTTATCCATCTTGCTTTAGCCGCC
This sequence comes from Typopeltis vanoorti, assembly GCF_054136105.1. Classification (NCBI taxonomy): domain Eukaryota; kingdom Metazoa; phylum Arthropoda; class Arachnida; order Uropygi; family Thelyphonidae; genus Typopeltis; species Typopeltis vanoorti. The sequence goes on from NC_143568.1 coordinate 80,449,308, forward strand.
ACAAAATTTTTAATATCTTTAATGTCTAATGAATCCATAATATTATTTTCAATTGATATAATTGATAAATCCTTTAGATGCTCTACAGACATTATTGATTTTTTATTAGTTTTATTAGTTTCAGTTTTGAAAAACTTCTTTCCCCTGATGCTACGGATATTGATAATGTTAAATAAATACGCATCACAATCGCAGTATTCGGAGTGCCTGTTAATTTATTTTCATATATATAATTTAAAACATCCTTAGAAGCAGACTCTTTTTTAATAAAACATTGCAAAGTTTTTAATTCCTCAGTCATACATTCAATATCGCGATTGTCGGAATCTTGATTGTCACTCAGTTTTAAGTGCAAATCTTTATAATGTTTCATTAAATCTTCATCGCTCCAATCTTTTAATTTGCTAATGTCTCTTATAACTTTAAAGTCCTCACTATGTTGTTTTAAGAGTATAAATCTTTCCGTGACTGAAGTTATTGTCGTGTCTAAAATAGCAAAGAAAAAATTTATTTAAAAATTTTGCTTAGGATCATGCGTTGTCTCATCTGATGCTTCGTAACCAAACATTTTTGTTTTTGTTCTTTTGTGAATGTCTGGAAAAATAGGAAAAATATTAAGATCATTTGCTACTTCTTTTGCAGTTCTAATAATATTTTCAAAATATTGGTCTGTTCAGCGAGTATTTAATTCTTGTATAACATAATCAAGATTTTCTGTAATTTTTCCTATATCAAATGTCGGATTCTGCATTATTTTGCTTGCAACATTTGAGACTTAAGATTTCATACCAAACATGAACAGAACAAATAAATTTAAAGGAATAAATCTTTGAAATTAAGTTGTCTGCCTGAACTCAAGAATCTATATCTTTAGTTTCATCTTAATATCAGAAAGAGCCTGGTAAATTTCCTTGATATTATTTTTAAGTGGCTTTATTGCTTCTACTCTACTTTCCCACCTAGTAACAGAAAGTGGTTTCAAATTTAAAACACAAACTTTTTTTTTAATATAGCCCAACGCTTTACAGATATTGAAAAATAATGATATAATTCCTGTATTACCCCCCAAAAAATTTACAGCTTCACAGGATATCTTAGCTGCATCATTAACTACCAAATTTAATGAATGAGCAGCACACGGAATAAAAAAAAGTCCTTGAATTTATTTCAAGGATTGTTTTCTGCAGCCCATAATGTTTGCCTCACATATTTGAAGTTATCATAAGCTTGGTCGTGTAAATCTGAAATGTTAATATTCAATAATTTTAAATAATTTTTTATAAATAGAAATAGTCCTTGCCCAGTGGTATCTTCTACAGATTGAAACCCAAAAAATGTTCATGAATTTCTGCTATATATGTATCTTTATTTTGATTAACAAATCTAATAACAATAAATAATTGTTCTGTGTGGCTTATATCCGGAGTAGTGTTAAAAATTAATGAATAATATTTCGCCTCTTTAACAATTTCTAAAATAAGAAGAGCGTTAAAAGTCGTCCACCAAAATAAATAATTTCTGAAATTTTCCCTTAAACTTATTTTTTAACCCCTTAACCGACTATTATTTTTAATGCGAATGGCCCAAGACTATTTTTTTTTTTTTATTAAAAAATTTGATTTTTCAGATGTTTTGAATAATAAATATACTTACATTTTAGGTATTTTTTGAAAATTAACATGTATAGATATTAGCCACTGATTGATTTCTCAGTGATATTTATTTACTATTTTTTACATTCTGGTAATTGTTTAATAATTAAGAAATTTCTAGAATATTAAAATTATTTATTCAAGAAATTAGTAAAAGGATCCCAACCAGAATGTCTTCCAACCAGAACAAGAAGAACAAATATATAAATAAATCTCTTATTGAAAATTATTTATTTTCTAGACGTCTACCCAGCATAACATAAAAATCTTTTGTTTTCAAAATAAGATAATTAACTAAAATGAAACAATTTAACTGATTTTCAAACTTAACAAAAATATAATAGATGTACTTACTTTACGTGAATAATCCAAATTCACAAAAAATTTACTAAACAACAATAAATATATTTTATAAAACAAAAGGCAACTGCACAGCAAACACTGTTACTGTAACGCACAAAATGAAATGATGCAAAAATACACCAAAAAAGTATCAAGAAAGGGCCAATTGTAGTATGTGTAAACAAAGAGATCATCTAAAGGGTTTTATAGCTCATAAATAACCTATGTTTATTAATTTAATTCGAGCCACGTCAGCCTGATGCACCGATAGTCTATCCCAGATATATACGGGATTTTTAGCTATGGTCCCTCAGTGATTAATCTGTTTATAATTTATAAACTATCTTTAAAATTTTATTTGTCTATCAAAGATCTAAAAATAAGTACACAATTAAAATCAAAGTCAAATTGTCCAAAGTCATTTAAACACAGAATACACAATACACTCAATGTGTTTCACATTCAAAATTGAAATTACTCCGAAAAAATGTAAGAAGTGTGTGTATTTGGATAGACACTATTTCGTCTATCCAAATTCGAAGCAGAATTTAAGAAAACGAGCATCGTAATGTACACCTATGTTTCAGACTAAATATTTTTGGATGGATCAGTGTTTCTGAAACTTCAGATATCCGTGTATCCCTTCTTTAATTTTTATTATTACCAAGTACCTTTTCAAAATAATAATAATAAATAAAAATATATTTAATTGTAAATGTCTGTTTTATTTGAATTTAGATGTACATTTAAACAAAAATAATGATGTGTTTTTAAGAGAACAAAATTTATAAAGATACTATACATTTTTACTTAATATAAATAATTTATCATCAATGATAGGAGTGAAATTACTTATTTCTATATCTGCTATATTGCTCTCTTTTGTGCATTTTATAAATCCAGTCTTTAACCAATGATCCATACTTAACAATTTGAAAGCTAAAAAAATTACCATATTTACTCGACTATAATTCTCACTTTTTTTCCAAAATTAGAGCTAAAAAATCGTGCTGCGAGATATATGTGGGGATTTTCGGAAACTAAAGTTTTCAGTGAAAAAAAAACAACTGAAAATGGGTATGACTTACCAAGAAGCTTCTATTCGCCATCACTTCTTCTGTCCTCAAGAGCGGTTTCCTTGTGTGTGCAATCAAAGTTATGTACCGAAATATCTACCCAAATAGTCATCTTCTTTCCCATTATATCAAGCAAAAATTACCAGTAATTTAAGACTTGAGATACGTAATGAACAATCCTTGACCAATTACTAATGAGAAGTGAAAGATGTGTGCGATTGTAGGCCAGTATAATAGAGAAAAAGCCACTATTAAGAAGTGCACATGATTGGTGCAGTATTAACAAAAGATCGTGCTACCCAAACAAAACAAGCTGACAATTGAATTGAAATGCTAATTCTCTTAAATATTTCCATAATATCTGAAATGCATTCACTATATATTTCTTAGTTTTAACATGTTCATGACGGGGTAGTGTCAAGCAAAACTATATGTTGCACCTGCTGTATATAGCAGTTTCTGTTGGGGGGAAGATGTGATTCATTAGTTAGTGTTTATATTCCTAGTTGTCTGTAATTGCATTATTTGTTGAGAAATATATTACACAACCTGCAAATGATATCTGTGAACTTTATCCAGTGACATGATAAAACTAATTAGTTTTTGTGTTTATGCAGTATAATGGCTGTCGGGGATAGCGTATTGTTTACTGCAGGGAGCGAATTATCGCTCAAATGTGAAATTCGGGGCGATAGAGACTTGCAATTTGAGTAGGAGAATTCATGCATAATATAATTTAATATATATATATATATTTATATATAGACTATAAAAGTTTATGAAATTCACATCGTATGATACTTTATGGGTTGTTTCCTTAAGTATCTAATAAGTGGGTTATAAAATGTTTAGTTTTAGTTTGTATGACTATAATTTTCTTATTAATAAAATATAATAAGCACATATTTAACCGTCAATGGGAAATGGCGCCTTTTTCATTTGGTAAACTAAACGCTGTATTTTTGTAAAATATCTTGTTGCCATAATACGGCTGAACGAGCGCCCTTATTAAGCAGCGCCGTGAGGCAGGCTGCCTCTATGCTACATCCTGTCGACGGTACTGGGCAAAGCACAGCGTAAGAATGAATTCACGGTCTGTCTTAAACTAACAATTTCCACTAAAAATATAATAAACAATCGAGAATATTTATAAAATTTTGCTGAGTCAATGCTTACTCAGTGAAATAAAATCTGTGGTAATATTGATAACGTTTCACTTCAAACGATATAATTCAAGAATAAGAAAATTTATATATATTTTTTTATTATTTCCCGTGGTGAAATAGCACCCCTATCTTCAAGCGCCCTTGTGCGGCGCACAATCTGCACAACCACACGGCTCAGCCCTGCATACGTCATAGCTAGACTCACTACTATCCTGTAGATTTTGCCTTTTAGATTGATCGGCACCCTCTTATCACACAGCACTCCAGCCATCTTCTCCAGTTCCTCCATCCTGCTTGTATCCAGCATCCAACTTCCTTCTCAGCTTCTCCATCCTCTTTCACTGATGAACCTAAGTATCTAACCTTCCTGATGACATTTCCTTCCAGCTGAAGATCTGTCTCCTGAATGCCATCCACTTTGCAACACATACTCTGTCTTACTTCTGCTGTTTCATACCTCTCTTACAGTACTTTCCCCCATCTTTCCAGTTTAGCTGCCACTTCTCCTCTTGATTCTGCACACAACATTGTCCAAGGAAAGTCTGCTCTCACCTCTTCCATCACAATATTAAACAGGAATGGACTTAGTGCTGACCCTCGATGCAAGCCAACTGTCACTGGAAAACTTTCTGTCTCTCCTAGGCAGGTCCAAACTCTTGTCTTCACATTTCTGTATATCTCCTGAACCAACCTGACATATTTCTCTGGCCCCTTCTTCTTCCTCAGACACCTCCAGACTTCTTGGCTTGGCACTCTATCATACGTTTTCTCCAGATCAATAAAGACCAGATGTAGTTCCCATTGTTTCTAAACTTTTCCATCATCTGCCATAACCCAAAGATAGCATCTGGCGTCTATCAACAAAGCATGAAGCAAAATTGCCCCTTTGCCATCTCCACCTCCTTCCTCAGTCTTCCATCAAGAACCATTTCTAGGATTTTCATCATGTGGGAGCATCAGCTATATTCCTCTGTAATTCTTACAGTCTTGTGCATCCCCTTTACCCTTGTAGATGGGGACAAGAGTACTTTCCCTCCACTTCTCGGGTATATTTTCCTGTTGGCAAATTTTTATGAACAGGTCCCACAGCAGGTCAATTCCCTCTTCCCCTAGTGGCTTCCAAACCTCCACTGGGATCCTGTCAGATCCCACTGATTTTCCATTTTTCATCCTCTTTATGGCCTCCTTCACTTACACTCTACTGATGTTCTGCACCATCCCCTAAGGTTGCACATCTTCTCTGTGAGTCTTCACATTTTCCTCATTCAAAAGCCCTTCAAAGTATAATCTCCATCTGTTTCTTATATCCACATCCCTCCTTAATACTCTTCCTCCAGAGTCTTTGATCTGCCTCACATGTAAGATGTCCTTTGATGTCTTATTTCTACATTTTGCCAATCGATAAATTTTTCTCTGTCCTTCCTTTGTTTCTAATTGATCATAAAGATCTTGATAACAATATACTAAAATATTCTTCAAGTGAAACATTTAGGTGGTTTAAAGTTTTGAAGTTTAACAGTATATTATAGCCTACTACAAACAGAAGAATTCATTAGACAACGATATTTCAAGAATTTCGAATCTTTGTCTTCAGACTGCTAAATATATGTATCAACACATATGATCTAGAGCAGTGGTTCCCAACCCTTTTCCACTTGTATACCCCTTTTAAACTCATTTCTATAAATTCTACCCCTTGTTTTTAAAATAGCTGTTTTAAATACTGACACTTCAGTGTCTATTCAGTGCATTGTGCATTTGTTTTTACTTTATTTATTTTTCCACCATTACTGATTATTTTTCGTATACCCCTGATTGGCCCAGTACGGAACCCGGGGGGGGGGGGGGGGGGGGGATGTGTACCACCAGTTGGGAACTGATGATCTAGAGGATTCATACAGGCTGTTCCTGCCTGGCAGGCAGGCAATATCATGCCATCCAAACTCCGAACACAAGGACTACATTTGGCCCCACCAATTTAGCCACTCAGGATTTGCTGTCCATGCACTGGACATCCACCACAGAATACACCGGCAGAAGGCTACTTTATTACACTGCAGCAAGTACAAGTACGAAAGATCATTCCTTGAATCAGCCTCAGCTCTGAAACTTCCCAAACCTCAACAAATTTGGGTGCACAAGACTGCCCCAAATTTCGGAAGCATAGATTCTAAGATGGTCATCCTAACAGACAAGACAACCCAATTTACCCCACTGGGGGGGGACCTTTTAGGCACCAACTTCAGCTTCATTTGGTTAGTGTGAGTGCCTGTGTGCATGTGATTGTTTTGTGATCCCTGATGATGGCAATGTAACATTGCCAAAATATAGGTAGTATTTAATTAGTTTTTATAATTAATACAGTCATACCTTGGTTGACATTACCTCTGGTAACGAAGCTGCGATATAACGAAGTCTGCAATTTCAAGCCTCATTTTACATAAAAAATATTAAAATTTTAAGGTCAATCAACACCCAGCAATCATCCGATTGGCAAACAACGGCGAAACGTACTCTCAAGCTGTGGGTGTGTCTATTTTAACAGTTTTGCACATCATCTGTGTAATTTAGTCGTTGCTTACACTTCTTAGGGTGTGTTTCAGTGTGGTGCGTTGCATTAAATGATGTATATTCTCTAATAGCATTACTATAGATTTTGTAAATATTAATATTTAGTTAAAATGTCAGAATCAAGGAAAAGAAAAGCAATTTCTTTAGAAACTAAATTAAATATGTACAACGTGTTGAAAGGGGTGAAAGAAAATCCGATGTGGCACATTCTTCAGGATTAGTGCAGCCAACTTGAACAATCATACTTAGTCAATAGGAAAAAATAAAACAGTCTGCTCAGAATTGTACAGATGTTACAGCAGCAAAATTAACTCGTTTAAGGAGTCCAATTTTAGAACAAATGGAGGAAATGTTAAGTTTGTGGATAGATGATATGTCACAAGGTCATATGCCTTTAACTCAAATGGTGATTCAAGAAAAAGCATTATTTTTGTTTAATCATCTGAAATCTATACAAACTGAAGAAATTGGAGAAAAATTTATGGCTTCTTGTGTTGGTTTGAGAAATTTAAAAAATGGGCCAGAATTCAGAGTGTAAAATTATCAGAAGCTGCAAATAAGTTTCCAGAAAAACTAAAGGAAATAATTGAACGTGAAAATTTTTCACCAGATTTGGTGTTCAATGTTGACGAAAGCAGTTTGTTCTGGAAACGGCTACCATGAAAAAACTTCATTTCTATTGAAGAAAAATCAGCGGCTGGGTTCAAAGCAGCCAAAGACCATCCAACGTTACTCTTTGGATCAAATGCCTCTGGCCATTTTAAATTAAAATTGTAATTAGTTTACTATTCAGAAAATCCGAGAGCATTAAAAGGTAACATAAAAATGAATTTACCTGTAATATGGAAAGCTAACAGAAATGCGTGGATTACCAAGGAGTTATTTATTGATCGGTTTGTTAACTATTTTTGTCCAGAAGTGAAACAGTATTGCTGAAGAAATAATTTTGAAGAAAAAGCTTTGTTGTTGGACAACGCTCCGGGACATCCTACTGATGTTAATAGTACGTTAGACACATGCATTCCTGTCAAAATTGTCTTTCTTCCAGCAAATATAACTTCCCTGATTTAACTGCTGGATCAGGGAGTAATAGCAACATTTAAACTTATTAAATGTTGAGGAACACACAAAGTGTATGCTAGAGATGGACTGCATCTTAACATGGAAGGACATAAGCGATTGAAGAAGTTATTGTTTTCTGAACAGGTTGAAGTTATTGGGCAGGGAAACTAATATTGAAAAGGTTGAGTGTAAGAGAGAGAAACTTTAGCACTGATTGTGTATTTATTGATCCTTATAGGCTGAATAAATTGCAGAACAGAGGGGATAAAAATCAGCATAGGACTACGGTAGTTAGTGACTTATATATCAGTTCTAAAGCCGGTACAAGATCTAGAGGGAATCTGCAATTTTTGTATACCAATGCTAGAAGCATTCGAAATAAGAGAGAAGAATTTTTGGCATTAGTCAGTGAAATCTCACCAAAAGTTGTAGGCATTAGTGAAACTTGGCTGTCAGCAGAAGATGTGGTCACTAGAATTGAATGTGATGGGTACAGTATTTTCAGAGAGGATAGAGAAGATAGAACAGGAGGAGGAGTACTGTTGATGATAGCTGATGTGTTGCAGCCAAAGAAAGTAGTATATCATGATGATAGACAATGAATGAGAGTTCATTTGAGGCAGTCTGGTGCGAAATAGTGACCAACGCAACCAAATATACAGTTGGATGCTGCTATAGGCCAGGGAGTACGGGGGGAGATATTGAATTCATGCATCAGCAACTTAGTGCAATGAGTGAAGGCTTGGTGATTATTATGGGGGATTTTAATTACGGTGATATCAATTGGAAGGAGGAAATATCACGTAGCAAAAAGGAAATGGAATTCATACATCTTCTACGAGATAATTACTTGAAACAGCACGTAACTGAAGGGACACGTGGTGTGAGAGTGTTGGACCTGGTTATTGGTTCAGAGGTTATATGCATAAGTAAGGTGTCCTCGTTACCTCCAGTTGGTGAAAGTGATCATGTGGTATTGACTTGGGAGGTTGCAAAATCTGTGGATTTTTCTATTAAGAAGGGGTATGTACGGAACTATAGGTTAGGCAATTATAACAAGCTTCGGAGTGAGCTTGCAGCCATCCCATGGCAGAACATATTGCAAGGGAAAGATGTTAGCAGTGCTTGGGATAAAATCAGCGGGTATCTGAGGAAAGCAATATCAGATTGTGTCCCCATGGTTAGGAGGTCAAACAAGGCAGGCATTAGATGGATGAGCAGTAGTATCAAGCTTGAACTGCAAAAAAAGAAAATGTTATGGAGAATTTACAAGGAGAAAGGCGATCAGGACACCCATGAGCAGTACAAGGCTCAAGCTAGGAAGGTTACCAGCATAGTAAGAAAAGCTAAATCAGATTATGAGAAGACCTTAGCCAAAGAGATCAAGGGTAATCCCAAAGAGTTCTTCCGCTATGTGGCAAGTAAGAGGAAGAATGACTTCGGAAGGATAACCTTAGTGGGTGCTGATGGTATTGAGGTGACAAAATCAGATGTAATAGTCGTGTTACTGAGTGATCACTTTTCAAAAGTCTATCACCCAAGTGAGGATATCTCTATACCTACAGCAATACCTAATGTGAGAATTGAAGCTAAAGAATCAGAGGTATTAAACATATTGCAAAACTTAAATGCAAACACTGCGGTAGGCTTAGATGGAATATCAGCTCGGGTGTTGCGTGAATGTGCAAATGAATTGTCAACCCCTCTTACCTGGATATTTAACTTAAGTTTGAACTCTGGTATGGTCCCTAGGGAGTGGAAGTTAGGCAAAGTGGTTCCTTTGCATAAGGGTGGCTCTAAAACTGCAGTATTGAATTACAGACCAATCACCATCTCAGGAGTAGTGGTAAAAGTATTGGAAAAGTTGGTTAAAGACAAAATTCAAGAATGGGTGGATCAGGATATGATACTCTATAGAGGCCAACATGGTTTTGTTAAAGGTAGATCCTGCCTTAGCAATCTATTAACTATTCATAATAGAATAACATCTGAGTTGGACAAAGGAACTGGCTACACAGTGGTACTTCTGGATTTTGCTAAGGCTTTTGACAGGATATCCCATAGAACACTGTTATGCAAATTGGAGCAGATAGGAATGGATATTAAATTGGTGATATGGATAGGAGAATGGCTCAGGGAGAGATACCATAAGGTGGTGTATGGAGGAGCCGAGTCCAGAATGAGGCAAGTGACCAGTGGTGTGCCTCAGGGCTCTGTGCTTGGGCCAATGTTGTTTAATTTGTATATAAATGATATAGGAAACGGCTTAAAGGGAGATATTCAGTTGTTTGCTGATGATGCAAAGTTGTGTAGTGCAATAAAAAATCAAGCTGATGTTGAAAGTTTGCAGGAGGATTTAAATAAGCTGGTAAAATGGGCAAAAGAAAATGGATGTCAGTTCAATGTGGAAAAGTGTAAAGTCATGCATTTTGGGATTAAAAGATTACCAGCTGTGTACTACATCGATGGAAAGGTACTCCAAGAGATTGATGAGGCTAGGGACTTAGGGGTATTGGTAGATAGGGAGATGAAGTTCAGAGGACACATTGCTAAGGTGTCCAAGATTGCACATAGGATTACTTGGTTGTTGAGGAACACACTGACATCCAGAGATAAAGAGGTTATTATTCCCCTTTATAAAGCATTGATACTTCCACATTTGGATTACTGTGCTCAGGTCTGGTCACCTGGATTCCTTGGAGATGAGGAGGCTGTGGAGAGGGTTCAGAGAAGAGTGACCAAGTTGGTGAGTGATATAAAAAATGCTCCCTACATTGATAGATTGAGAGCTTGTGGATTGCAGAGATTGGTTGATAGGCGAAGAAGAGGGGATATGATAGAAACATTCAAATTACTAAAAGGTTTTTATAGGATTGATGCAGGGGAAATGTTTCAGCTGTGTGATAGTGATGGAAGAACAAGAGGTCATCTCTGGAAATTAAAGAAGAGTGTGGTTAACAAAGGTGTCAGAACAAGGTTTTTTGCCTGGAGGGTGGTGAATGAGTGGAATTCATTGCCTGACTTAGTTGTGAGCTCTTCGTCTGTAAATGAATTCAAGAAGAGATATGACAGATATTGTTTTGCTAGTTTGGGTCTCCCGCGATGAGTCTACTGACTCCATGGAGATACCCGTAATAATAATAATAATAATAATTATTTGTGTGGTAAAGCAATTTAATTGAATTAGAAGATAAGGAGAAAAAATGTCAATTAAAACTTTTTGAAAAAACTACACCATTAAAGATGCAATTGAAAACATTAATAGCTCTTGGAAAGAAGTCAGTCAGAAATGCTTAAATGGAGTTTGGCGCAAATTATGGCCAGATGTTGTACTAGAAGAAGAAAATAACATTCAAGAGATTAGAAATGAAGTTATCCAGATGGCTCAATCAATAAGTTTCGAAAATGTCAACGAAGAGGATGTAAGAAATTTATTAAATGCAGATGATGATGATTTTTCAGTGGGAGATTTAGAAAAACTTGTTAGCAATAATGCCAAAGAAAATCAAGATGAAATTAAAGAATTTCCTACCGAAAAAGCATCAGCAACCAAAGATTTAAAAAAGGTGCTTGAATGACATTGAAAACATTTAAAATATTTTCAATGAAAATGATCCTGATTTAGGAAGAAGTGTTACTGTTAAGCGATCAGTGTTAAATGCAATAAATCCATATAGGCAATTGTTAAATGAAAGAGAAAAATAGCATAAGCAATAAACTTTAGATTCATATTTTAAAATGTCGTTATTTTATCTTTGTTAGGGATGAAATATTGACTTTTTATTTAATAAAGGTTTTCTTTTTTCAAGAAAAAGTTCTTTCATTTTCTTTACATACGAACGTATTCCTATTATGACCATAGTATTTTTACCTCTGAGAACAAAGTTTCGCTTAAAGCAATTTCGTGAATGCATCCTCATTGTTAATCGAGGCATGACTGTATAGTTTACATTGTCATTTCTTAAAAATTTGAAGTATGTCTAACCTACATATATGCTTATCCACAGGAATTACCATACATTCTTTCCATTCCTGTGGAATCTTTCCTGTTATGAGACTCATATTATATAGCCTGGTCAAAGGAATGGCCAGTTCAGCTGAACACACTTTCATCAGCAGCGCTAATATCTTGTCCTGTATCTTGTCCCATCAGTCCCTATTGCTGAATTCTTATTCAATAATGTACTGAATTGCACTATAGTATTTTTAGTACAATATTGTAGTAAAAAAGTCTTGGCAGATACAGTTCAAGGCTTCAGAAGCAACCTGGGATTGTTGTGTTAGAGGTCTCAAAATTAGTTAGCAAATTTTTTGAATAAATTTTAAGACTTGATAGTCATATTTGTTAAAGGCAAGGGAAATGTTTTAAAGATGAAGCTGACTCAAAGAATAGTCTTTACTTGCTTCTATAAAAGTGTAATTTAAAAGAAGTGTAATTTCTTCTTTTTAATTCTACACAAAACACTCAAAGCAGGATCTTAGTAAGGCAAGTAAATTTTCAATTACAATTACAACCTTTAATTGCTAAGCATGCTTTGATGTTGATATTTTTCAATTACGGCCAAAAGCAGATAAGGTTATGAGGGTAGTATTCATATGTCTATAAGCTGTGTGTTCTTCAGGCTGGTTTTTCTGTTGCTGAAAGGAAAAACCTACTACCACCATTTCACATACAGCTAATTTCACCTTCAACTGAAAAAACTTTGCATCCTAAACAAAATTCAATCTCAGGTCTCTCCAGCAAAGAAAATCATAGACAGTGACATTGTCATAACTAAACAATTAAGATAATTGAAAGTTGTAAATAGCCAACTTCAATCTACTTAAATATATATAATTTATTATGACCAATGCCTCTATTTAAAATCCTGAAAATCTGTAATAAAATACATCATCAATTTCCTAATATACCTTTAAGGGATGTTCAGATTACTATGACAGCAGTATGTGATTAAATTTATATTATTATTAATCTCCTATCAACAGTTTTTCTCCAAATCAGTCCATTACTTGTGAGTACTCCAATATTGCCATTTCATTGCTTCTAAGGCACTTCTGACTGAATCAATCTACCAAGATCTTGGTTTTCCTTTAGGTCTCTTTCCTGGCATCTTGGCATCAAATAGCTTTTGCTTAACCATTCTATTTAAGTGACCACACCACCTTAGATTAGCTCTGCTGACACATTCTTGAATGCTATTAATATCAAGTTCCTTTCCAATATCTTCATTTTAATACGATTTTGCTAATGATGCCATCAGTTCACTCCCTTAATTTTTTTCAGAACTCTCATATCTGTGGTCTAGTCATTGATCAAGTGCTATATTTCCAAATCAACTCTGAAATACATAACTTTAAACTGGTTTAAATACACTGTCTTGTATAATGCTAGTTCAGCTAATTTCTCTCTCATTCCATATAAATTTATTCAGCTGGCTACCCACCACACAAGCTTTGCTTATTCTGTTGTCTATTTCAGATTTAACCTGCCATCTTCACTATAAACTAAATAGCTGAAATATTTTACTTGTTCTATAGGATTTCCATTCAGAATGCAGTTGAAGTTTCCTATGCTTCTGCCCAGTTTCAGAGTTTTGGTCTTTTTTCTACTGATCTTCATGTCAAATTTGTCCTAGCTGTTATCCAATTTAGTTAGAGAATCATGAAGACTTGTATTAGATGTGTTTAGGAATACAATATCAGCTACATAAAGCAAATAGCAAATTTATTTAACTGGCTACTCACCATACCAGATATCAGATATTTGGGAGTGTTGTTGGATTGAAAGCTGAAGTTTAGAGGGCACATAATAAAAGTGGCTAAAGCAACTCATCGGATTACTTGGTTAGTCAAGAATGATGAGCAGAGAAAGGGAGGTAATTATTCCTCTTTATCGAGCCTTGATAAGACCCCCTTTTACAGGTGCATGCAGATCTGGTCACCTGGGTTTTGTGGCAATGAGGAAGATGTGGAGAGGATCCAGAGATGAGTGACCAAGAATGACAGCAGGTATATGGAATGAACCTTTTAAGGGTTCATTCCATATACCTGAAAAATTCATTCCATATTTCAGGGTGAAGATTTGTGGGTTACAGAGATCGGTTGACAAGCAGAAAAGAGGCGATATCATTGAGATATACAAATTACTGAAGAGTTTTTACAAGATTAACAGAGCCATAATTGGAAAGTGAGTAAGAGTATAGTTAGCAAAGGTGTTAGAACTAGATTTTCTGCTTGGAGAGTGGTAAATAAGTGGAATAGGTTGCACCAGAGTCTGTTGTGGGTGCCGTGACTGCAAATGAGTTCAAAGCAAAGTATGATAGATATACTGTGCAAATGTTGAATAGTGTTTGGCATGAGTTTAGTGCCTCTCCCTTGAGTCTAAGGACTCCATGAAGTAGTCCATAATAATGTCAGACCTAACGCCACTTTCTTTCATAGCATGATCAATATAGATGATGAATAAGAGTGGAGATAATATGTATCCTTGTCTTATCCCTGATTTTACAAACCATCTTCCTGTATTCCCTTATATTCTAATTGCTGACTGACAACTTAAACATAGACTATATATTACTCTTTATAATGTTCAATTCGCTCCATATAACTGTAGTGTTTTGAAAAACTTTTCTCTGGACACCTTGTAATATACCTTTTCTGGATCTACAAAACTTAAGTACAGATCTTTGACATATTCCATGATAAAACCACAAATGCATATGATAATAATATATGACTTATAAAACAGAAGGAAATGTAAGTGAAAAAACATAAAAGGGAAAAATAAATAATTATAACTAAATGTTGAAAATGTTCAACTTTAATGCAGCTTAATTATTTTCCTTGCATATAGAAGCAAATGTTCAGTATCTTCTGGGATATTATTCCAGAAGCTTAGGCTTCTGCTGCATTGAAAAATAAACATTAAAATAATAATAAAAAAAAAAAAAAACTGCAAGACCTAAATGAAAATGATGCAAATTAGAAGAATTAAATATAATGGAAGATGTGATATTTCATTAGATGAAAGTGAAAGGAAAGAAATAATGTATGCAGATAAGTTGTGTTTTATGATTAAACCATTGTGGAACTGGAGTTATGGAATGGATGAGGATTATATCATTTTGAGGTTTCAAACTTTTTATAGTCATTTAAAGATGCCTGGACCTAATATTCATAAGGAGATGATTAATGAAAAAGCAATTAGAAATCTAAATAAAATTAGATTGCTGCCAACAAAAACAGCTTCATGCAGTGTAAAGAATTATTTTTTTAATAACACATTCACTTTTTTTTTTTTTTTTGAAGACAAGCTTCATAACTTGAAGGAGATATATAAGCTTGCACAGAGTAGGTTTTTAGAAACATCCATGCTGATGGTGTGATTTTAACCCATGACCTACTGGTTGGAGAGAAGGTATGCTATATCCAACCAGTAGGTCGTGGGTTTGAGAATTCAAATTTCCCTGTTCAGTGAAATTGCTGACCAACCAAGACAGCAGTTTGAAATCATCTTATTTTTCCAGTCTACCAATTGGTTTCAAGTCTCTTTAACTATTCTTTTTGGATCCATTTTCAGGTTGTAATTGTGTTGTGCATAAACTGTTATTCCTCATAAATCTTTCTATTTTTCTTAGCTTTTTTTTTTTTTTTTTTTTTTATTACACATTGTATTTATCTGTTGGATTTTTGATGTTTCTATTTTGTTTCACACATGTAAGTTAATATTAGTTGGACTAGTTATTTATTTCATTAGATATTTGTACAATTAAACTTAAAGGTCCTGATATGTTATTAACCTACAACAAACCTATAACATAACAAAAATACATATTGGTATTTTTTCTTTGTTTAATTCTGTGTTTTATTTCCACTGTTCACTGAAAGGATCAGTCCTTGGTCTATTGTTATTCAATTTGTATTAATAACATTGGGAGGATTTAACAGGTGACATACGACTATCTGCTGATGATGCAAAGATAGGCAAGATAATCAAGAAGGCAGCTGAAATGGATATTTGTAGTATGATTTGAATAGGCTGGAATTGTGTGCATGTGAAAATGGCAGTCAGTTCAATGTTACTAAAGGTAAAGTCATGCATTTTGGTGTAATTAGATATCCAATACCATATTACATCAAAATGTATCAGCATATAAGTATCACCACCACGGAAACCAGTCCTGCATAAAACAGTTCAGGTTAGATTGCATTAAGGATTTTTCATAGGCAAAATTGCTTCCTTATTCTTATACGTTAAGATTTGTTTCTGTATTGCAAATACCCTCTGAATTGTATATGCTATCTTTACTATATGGCACTAATCTTCAATTTCCTATGTGCTAAATCTCCAAGATGATCCTTAGCTTGATAATGCAAAAAACCGATCAGGCTAAGGATCTTGGAGTTTTAGAAGATAGGAAATTGAAGTTTAAGGGCCATATAGTAAACATTGCATATACAATTCAGAGGGTATTTGTAATACTGAAATGAACCTTAACATATAAGAATAACGAAGCCATTTTGTCTTCATGGAGAGATAGCATGAAGAAGAAGAGTGATAAAGGTGATATCAGGATTGCAGAATACAGATTGACAATTTGTGGAATGCAGCCACTGCTTGCAAACAGGAGAGAGGAGTGATATAATTGAGATTTGTAACTTACCGAGAGTCATACAACATACCAGTAGATAGAATTTTTCATTTTAAGGAGGGTGGGGAGAGGGCACTGAAGAAAGGCGAGAATGAATGCAGTGAAGAAGGGTGCATAAGCTACATTTTCATCCGAGTGATGTGTGATTAGAATGGATTGCCTTTGGAGACAGTGAGCACAGATAGTGTGAATAAATGCAAGAAAAAGCATGACAGCTGGTGAAGGTGATATGTGGCCTCCCTCAATGAGTCCCCAACTCTGTGGAGGGTTGTTCTTAATAATAATCTTCATTTTCTGCAAATAATATATCTGCATAGCCAATCAAATTTTTTTTTTTTTTTTCATTTGTATTCCATTTAATTTTTGTTTCTTAAATTGTTATTACTTCATTCAATATCATGCTGTCTAATCCCTTTCCTTATATGGATTTTCTGCATAATGATATTGTGGTATCTTATTATTCATTCATTCATTCATGTGTGTATACTCAGAGGAAGACCAAGGGAGAGGTCTTCCTCTGGTACATACACAAATGATGTACTGAAGAATCTCAGAAGACAAAAACATATGCATTCACAATACCAAAGCCATGGCAAGTACACTAATTTGGAGAAAAATAATCAATGAGAAGTTATTAATAACATTAACTTTTCATGTAGTACCATCATAATATCTTGCACGTTACTTGAGAGTATAAATCAAGAATTTTATGATGATGAAATTGGCATCATGGCAAATGGAGTAAAAGGTCTCCAGAAATTTCCAAGAGATACAGCAGACATAAAACATATAAGAATAGCTGCTATTCTGATAGCAAGAGAGCAACTGTGTAACAGAAGCGCAGCAGAACAGAAAGTAAAACCTCTTACTGATATTTCTGAAAACTACATTTTAGTATTAAAAGCTAACAAGGGCAACATGACAGTTGTTCTTGATTAAGGAAACTCTGAAGATAACATTATTGTTTAAGCTTGAGAAGTATAGTAAAGTTGTTTCCAAAATAGAAAAACCCAAACTCTTTGGTAAACTAAGAATTTAAAAAAATTTCCTGAGGAAGACAAAATCATATCAAAAATTAAATTCAGGGTACATGGTACTGCGTAAAAGCAGTTAAATGGGATAGCTTGGAGAAGGTGTGTGTGTGTGTGTGTGTATATATATCATGAAGGTGGCAAGATGTTCCAGAGGTGACTGAAAAAGCTTAGAAAAAAAAGTCAGAACCACAAATGGAATTAGAGGCAAAATGAAAATTTAATAGAATGGTATTCTGATTGGGATACAATTACTTTGAACATTATAAAATGAAATGAGCAGAAACACAAAAGTAATATAAAACATCTAGAAGTGCAATCATAAAGACACGTTTCAGTAATGAAATTGAAAAGCTGTTTGATATCGGAAATGTGAAAAACCAGATGGAGTAGATATATGTTCAATCGAAGTATAGAAAGTTTCACAGTGGCTGCTATATCATTCATACTAAAGGTCAAATTATAGATGTTTTGGATAGCATTTTCATAGCTCTCATCTACAAAAAAAAAAAAAAAAAAAAAAAAAAAAAAGGGAAATATAAATGAATGCAAGAATTATGAAGGAATTTTTCTGACTGTTCCACCTGAGTCATTTAAATCAGTGTAAACATACTTCAAAAGAGAATAAAAAGAAAAACTGTTCCAGAATATATGCTTCTGTTATGATTCAATGAATTCTACATTTTTCCTTCTGGTCGAAGTATAGAAAGTTTCACAGTGCTGCTATATCATTCATACTAAAGGTCAAATTATAGATGTTTTGGATAGCATTTTCATAGCTCTCATCTACAAAAAAAAAAAAGGGGAAATATAAATTAATGCAAGAATTATGAAGAAATTTTTCTGACTGTTCCACCTGAGTCATTTAAATCAGTGTAAACATACTTCAAAAGAGAATAAAATGAAAAACTGTTCCAGAATATATGCTTCTGTTATGATTCAATGAATTCTACATTTTTCCTTCTGGTCAAGTGGTTAGCATATCTGCTCTCCAGCCAAAAGGCTGTGGGTTCGAATCCTGCTGTAGTCATGGATGTTTACGATTGTATGTGAAAATACTAGTGGGGATTGCAGACAGTAGATGGCGCTAGTGTAGATGATGCAGTTTACTGTAGTTCGTGGAGACAGAATTGTAGAGTAGCCTTCTTTCAATGAACCTTTGGACACCTTGGAGGTGTCACACATTAATAATATTTACTAAGTATCACAAAAACAAATGTAACACTGTCCAATGTTAATTTTAAAATTTGACCACATTATTTTCTTATAATTTCCTGCAAAATCACCATGTTTATAAACCTCTTTTTTAGTGTTCAATAAATACACTAGTGTCCAAATGCTAAAAATAAACTATATTTTTACCTGTATATGAAAAAACTTTCATGACTACAGCCAAATGTGGACATAAATTCATTTCCAGAATACTAATAAATTATATTACACAAAAAATGCATTATGAATTTCGTACAAATTAAATTGCAATACATATTTGGCAAATTTTTTATCAACATAGTTAAGGAATTAATGTATAGTGCTTAGAGAAAACTATGGAGACAGACATTTCAGCAAGAAATATGTTCACTCCCTAACTGTGATGCAGTTCTCACGTCATATGATGCTCAGCACCAAATGATTCCAGAATTCTTGAGGCAAACTGGCCCATTCCTCCTTCAGAGCAAGGATAAGGATATTTGTTTGTTTTCTGGAGGGGAATTTTGAACAGTAGTGTGTTCTCCCTACTGTGACCCAAATGTGTTCTATGGGGCCACTCGATTCAATTAATATCCCCAGTCTCCAGAAGTATCTTCACTGCTCGTGCGGTGTGGTATGGCACTATCAATCATAAAAACAAATTCTTCACCTACAGCACAACGGAAAAATCAAACACGATGGCGAAGAACTTCATTACAATATCATTCACCATTCATAGTCCCTTTTTCTAGCACTTGTAGCTTGGTGCAGACATTAAGCATAATGCCTCCCTACAAAATGATCTCGACACAGCTGCATCTATCCCATTCAAGAACATTCTCACAATGGTAAGCAGTACCACTTTCAGGCCAGATCAAGTGTCATCTAGAATCGGAAGAAGGGCTACAATTACTCATCTGTAATGATAACATTAAACCACTAGTGTCTGGTCCAATTTTTATGGATACAATAGCACTGAAAATGTGTTCTATGATGAGCTGTGGATAAAGGGATGCAGCCTACAGGCCTCTGGGTGTTTAGCCACACTTATTGCACCAGTCTTACCACAGTTTGTGGAGATATCCTCATACCCGTGCTTGAATGGAGCCAATTTGGAAGTTGGCCTGCTGTGGTGCATCAATTACATTTTGCTGTTATAACCAAAATTCTGTCTTTATGCTCTGTGATAGAGTGACCTTTCAGTAAATGCCTGAAACACATTTGAAATGCTGCTCACAGCCTGGATACAATGCTATGTGAGATTCCAAATTCTCTGGTAATATCAGTAATTCAATGGCCTTCTTCAAGCTTTCTAATAATTTTTCTCCAAGTGAAATCATCTAGATAACATCTTTGAGACATTTCAAGACAGCCAAGTTTGCAACTTTATGCCTTCATGAAAAGAGTTTCCTTCAAACTCAATTCACTTAGCACAGCCATTTATCTATTGAGTGCTACCATGTGGCCCCCTTTGAGCACAATTTAAAAATTTGAATGTCTACCTGCTTTCCACCCGAAATAACCAGTTATACAAACTGCCACAAGCTGATTCGTCTGAATTTGCAGTTAATATCTTCAGAAATAGTGTTCATCCTTATGTTTTGAACATCAGTGTATTTTGCATTAACTAATTATAGCTTAAATGTTTTTGAAATGATTTTATGGCTAGATTATCAAATTTTGCATTTTACCTTTTATATGTATTTACATTTTCTTATGTTAATTACTTAAAATTTCCTGTTACTCAACAAGCTCACTAACTTGTTTAGTGATGACTAT
This sequence comes from Typopeltis vanoorti, assembly GCF_054136105.1. Lineage (NCBI taxonomy): Eukaryota > Metazoa > Arthropoda > Arachnida > Uropygi > Thelyphonidae > Typopeltis > Typopeltis vanoorti. The sequence continues at coordinate 80,469,829 of NC_143568.1, forward strand.
ATTATTTTTTAAATGTCTTTGAAATAAATATATATTGTTTTGAAATAAATTTCATCAAACTCAAGTGGCTCTAAATAAACAGATAAAAATATTTGATTTGTATGTAACATGATATTTTTGTAATAAAAGTAAAGTTACATTAAATGGCAGTGGTTCTCTCTGAGAGCAAGCCATGAAAAGAAAGTTATTACCTTAACATGGTATTATCTTGCTGTATAATTAAATGAATAATAATCTCTATGGTATACTGATGAAAAAGTAGCTACTTTCATGCCAAGAGGAAAACAGAAATTTAAATTAAGTTAATTTTTACATTTCATCACAATTTATAGTTTCAAACATGAAATCTAGGAGAACACAAACTTCATCATCAGAATGTTCATTATCTTCTGATAAAAAGAGCTACAACAGAAAAAGCCTTTCCTTTGCATTCTTGATGTCCAATTTAGTCTTATCTGATGAAAATATTCCTTTTAGTTTCTTTGGAAACTTACAGAGGAAAGTATCTCAGATTTTTTATGTGTGTGCAATTTACTTGAAACTATTAGCAAAAATCAGAAAGAAACTACTTCTGATTGTATTGTCCTGGCATGATATCTAGTTCTCTATCAGAGGACCAAATTTATTTAAGTAATTCATATTCTGTGTTAATAAATCTTAGGTGTACAATTTATGTACTCAACAAAACTTCTTCTAATACATAAATTGTAAACCAAAGATTTATTAACACAGAATATTAATCACATAAATGAATTTAGTCCTCTGATAGAGAACTAGATATTATTATGTCACAAGCCAATAAAAACTCATTATACTTACCTGGAAAATTTCAATATATATTAAAAAAGAAAATAAGTACAGAAATGGTTAATGAGAATTTATATATTTTATAACTGATTATTCACCTGATTCTCTATTTAAAGATTCTTGAGAGCCTCGATCATCTGCTGCATGGTAAAAGTTAAGACTCATTAGAAAAGATGTACACAATAAGATATAATTAGATTACATAGCACTGCACTAGATAATGATACATTAAGGAAAATAATGAAATTATTTTCATTCATTTCATTTTATAATTTTCAGAGGAATTATAAAATTTCCTAAATAAGAGGTACATTGAATAATGCTTTTAGGCATTTCTGATATTCACTGAATAATTTGGTTAACTATTGGGGGGGGGGGGGGAATGAACAACTGAATAGTTGCACAATTGGTTTAGATATTATCAGTAACAGAGAAAACTGATTAATAATTTTAAGAAAATCTTTTACTGAAAAATTCAGTGGAAATTTCCAATTAATATGCAATATCACGAACTGGTCTGGAAATAATCTTCTGTGCCTATATTTCTACATGGAACTAGGAAAGAAGTCAAATTTTCTTTTTTGTATATCACAGAAAAATGAGACCAATGGATTAAAAAAAAAAAAAAAAAAAAAAAAACTAACCATGTTACAAGTTATTTTGTAAAAGAAAAAAATACATTAATATTTGATTAAAAAACCCTATAAATAATTTTATATTCAATCCAATCTATTCATAATTCTTAAACTTGGAATTTAGTCATGTAATTTCAATATAACTTGCTACAAAATATTATCCTGATAAAACTAAAAATTTTAGGAACAAATTCAGGGGGTTATTTGATGCCTAGAAAACTACCAAATATATTAACCTTCCTCACTTCTGAGGGATAAATGCAGACTAAGCAATCTCTCGATTAATGCGCCGATATACATCTTAAAAATAAATGTTACAGATTTTAAACATTTTTCTTTCTGTACATTTTTATGGCTAACTATTTAAAAAAAAACATTCACCAGTAGGTGAATGGTTTTTTTTAAATAATGATATATATATTAATTATTAATAATTAATGGTGTGCTATACTATTTCCATGTACACTGTGTTCCAAATTTACTCCAAAATGTAATTCATCTGCTAATTACAGAGCCTTTTGATGATCATATCTCATCCCTCCTTTGCAACTGTTTTCCTTAATTTTTTAATTTAAAGTAATTTCCCTGCCTTTCATCATGAGTAAAAGAATTAGTGAACAAAAAAGTGGAAGTGTGAAAATGATTCAAAAAAGTAATCTCATTGGAAGAACAAGGCGAGTCCAGGGCAAAGATAGGACAAGAACACAAAAATGGGTGAATCAACTATAAGAGCAATTTTAAGCAAAGTGCTGAATACAAAGGGAAAGATAAGACTGCTTCAAGTTTATCATGCATGCACTCGAAATCAAAGTATTATAATGATTGAATTAGAGAAACTTCTTTCTACACAGATCCCGCTAAACACTGACTTTATTAAATCAAAAGCATTGTCTTTTTGCAACCTTGAAAGAAAGAGCTATTAATGATGGAAAAGAAGAAGAATTCCACACTAGTGCTGGGTGGTTTGAGAGTTTCAAAAAAAAAAAAAAAAAAAAAAAAAAAAAAAAAAAAAAAAAAGCCTACATAACGTTTGAATCACAGGCGAAGCTGCAAGCGCAGATAACGAGAGGCCACAAATTATCCAGAGATTTTGAAGAAAATTGTGGAAGAAGGAGGGGGGGGGGACTATTGTGACTAACAAATATTTAATGTGTCAATGAAACCGGCCTTTTTTTTTGGAAGCGAATGCCTTCTAAGACTTTTCTGGCCAAATCAGAGAAAGCTCAGCCCAGTTATAGTCTCAAAGTCGAATGACATTTCTGCTGGCAATATGTGAGCCATTTGGAATCACATTCTTCCAAATTGTGCAAAATGATTTTAGAGGCTTTTTCAAATGAATCTAAGTTAATTAAATCTCATTCTGAGAAACTGGGTGATTCTGCCCTGTAAAATTTAGATGCACAGCAGGAAGATCCTGAAGAATATGAAGAAAATTTAATCGCTGACAAGTCCAAAGAGATTTCACAAAAACAACTTGAAAATGTTTGTACAATTGAAGTTTTTAAGCAGCAATGCTTAGAGGATGGCCCTGATGAAGAGAGAGAAGCAGTAAAATTTGCAGAAGAGTAGAACAGGCAACAGGGACATACCGTCAGTTGTATGTAAGAAAGAGAATGCCTGGCAAACTATGTTAGCTCAATTCTTTGTTAAGAAGTAGAATATTAAATTGATATTCTGAATATGTTTTATTGTTTATCAGCTTTGTGGTTTTCCTTTAACTAGGCCCTGAAATATACCCTAATTCTTTTATAAAAAATAAGAGTCAAAAAAGAAATTTGAGGAACGAATTATAATGCATTTTCGATTAATGCGCCTGTTTTAAAGAATGCATTAGCTGCATTAATCGAGTAATACAAGTAATGGATCACCAAAATAAATCTTGGTTAAATTTTCAAAACATCATTCAGTCTTCACTACAGTTAAACATCTAACTATAACAACTATTCTCTGATGCTTATGCAATAGCTTTGGTATCAGTTGACAGATGCAAGTGATTTTGAAAAACAACACAGTTCACCCCATTATCACTGCCCAAGCAACTTAACAAGAGTAGCCCAAGATTTAAATATGCTAGCAAGAAATCAACCATGCAATGCAATAAGAAATATGTACTATTCATGTTCCTTGTAATTTCTTGAATCTCTAAAATGTGTTTGTAAATGATATCTTTGCTGACTTACAAATGGCAATAATATATCTTATGACAGCCATCTCTTCTACTACGGTGCAGTAAATATATTCAACACTGGTTTGCTATGTTCATTTCCTAGATGGATTAAGGCAAAAAAAATCTGCACATAGCAGAAAAAGAGAAATAATAATCAACAGTTATGTGGTTAATTCCATTATAGTTTATTTCAGCATTTCTCAGCCATATAAACAAAGTTCCATGTCCTAGATAAGAAACCTTGCATAATCATCAATATATATATATCAAAATGGTAAAGAAATAAACAGGCTTTAAGTTTGATAATGGTCTTACATAAAACAGGTTTGGTTGGTCAAGTGTTTGCACGTGCTCCCACAAGCTGTGATTTTGAATCTCACAGCAGAAATGGATGTTTTGTAAATAGGAATAATAGATGATAGATGCTAAAGGTTGCAAGCCTATAGTATTAGTATCATACGTGCAAGATAACCAGGAAATCATACTCTTGAGAACAAACACATTACTTTTTTTTAAAATACTTCAAAGTAAATGTGGTTGCACACTGGGAGATAAAAATCATTTCACCTAAAAACATTAACAACCATCCATACCAACAGTGGAATTTGAACCCACAGTCTTCTGAACTGAGGGGGTAGGTTGCATTCTACTCAGCCAATCATGCCAGTTTATGTTTATAAAAACTGTTAATCATCAGTTTCCTGACATGCACCTTCATGAGGTATAACAGGCTACTATGACAGTACTACATGATTAATTTTACATTGTTACTACTCTACTATCAACAATCTTCCGACAAAGTCTACATGGCAGCACTCCAATATTGTCATACCTAACATTTTGGCCTTCTAAGGCACTTCTGACTGAATCAATCCAACAGATCTTAGTCTTCCTCTTGATCTTTTTCCTGCCATCTTGGTATCACAAACCCTTGTTTTGTTAACCTTTACTCTCTCATTCTGTTTAAGTAACAGAATGAGAGAGAACCTTAAATTAGCCCTATGCACACATCCTTGAATGTTAACAATGTCAAGTTACTTCCTAATATCTTCATTTTTACTATGATTCTGCCATCAATGCCACCTGTTCAGGCCCCTAATTTTTCTCAGAACTCTCATTAATCTTTATTGTTATTCTACACATAAATTTGCCTTTTTTCAGTCATACAAGACGCCAATGCCACTATCCTATGAGCTTCCAAATCAAGATCTTGTTTCCAGTGAGATATCTGAATGGAATAACAATTCATTTATTAACCTGCAAAGCATTAATGAATAATAGGACCGACAGTTCAATGGACAGGCAAAAAAAAATATAGACAGCTTGAAGTGATGGTGTTCACTTATGGATATGATGGTAATATTTTAATAAATACTTTCAGAGCACTGTAGAGTTCAATAATACAATGACAAAGTACTGAAATATGTTAGTCACATGACTAGTGTTAATTATTATTGGGAAATTCTAAATGTATTAATATACAGTAAGAATTTTCAATTCTAACTGTATATTAATCTGACTTAACATACTTCATAAAAACTATTATTAAATTAACAATACCACTGTTAATAGCACCACTTGGTTATTTACTATGTCAATATGCTCGTTACCTATATTAACATCACATTAACAATATTATTAATTCCTAACTACTCATTAATCACGTAATGTTAGTTGATCTCCCCATATTTACTGAATTTCCCTAACATTTAAATCATTCTTAAAACTATGAATTCTCAGCACATAACTCGCTGTTGGAGATAACAGTATCCCTTCTTTAACAATAACTGTCACAACAGAAACTTCGGATCAGGCTGCTCAAATCTCTACATTTCTTTCTATCCTCCCCAATTCTTCTTTCATGAATACAGTACCAATTTCAAGTTTCTGTTTTCTAGATCTTCTCTTATCTGGTCTCTCCACCTTTTCCAAGGTCATCCTCTTGATTTCTTCACTTCAAATTTCATTAAATACATTTTTCTTGATATTCTTTCTAAAGTCATTCTCATTAGATGTCCAAACCACTTCAAGTGAGAGTTCACAAGCATTTCTTCAAGTTTTTAGTCCTAAACTATTCCCATTGTCAATTTCTTATTCTGTCTTTCGTTGTTTTTGTAAACATTATCCTTAAAGACTTTCATTTCCATTGCCTGTATTCTAGCTATGTCTCTTTTTCATTAGTCTCCAGGTCTCTGCTATGTAAGTCAAAAGTAGTCGAACAGTCCAACACATATATGCAGTTTGGTTTGAAATACAAAGGTTCCAATCCTGTCATGTACCTGCAGAATCTTTACATCACTTTTCAACTGAAAATGGCTCATACATATTCCTTCTGCAAAAGAAACATCCTAACCAGAAAATTCATGTTATTATCATTATTTGACACTTCCAGGGAGTCCAAGGACTCATCGAGGGGAGGGCACCTGTTCTACAACTCCGTCTCCACCATTCAATCACCAACTGACTGAATGCCATTTACCACTGGTATTTCCATAGACAATCACAAACATCCATGCCCATGGCAGGATTCGAACCCACAGCCTTTTAGCTGGAGAGTGGATACACTATCCACTTAGCCAACCAGGTTGGCCTTGCAGCATTTGCTTTATATGTGCAGTTTTCACTTAAACATTATTACCACAACTGAACATAAAACGTTTTTTCGCCACTGCATTAAACTTTTACATTTTCAGCTCCCTGCCTTATTTTGACCAACACATACAGTCTGATTGAAACCAAAATTAACATAAGAAATATTAGTCAAGACAGCAATAACTAAATTTTATTAAATTCCAACTAGCCAAAGCAGAATTTACCATTTCAAATTGTACTGCAATTATGCCAATAAAAATGGCCTTACTGTAATAAAATTCAGCTGCCTAGTTTGATTTTAGGATACATCCTGAGTGCTAAATTCATTTAATTCCATTAACTTAGGGCAGAATTATAGCTTTTGGAAATTTGGAATGTTTTTCCAAATTTTTCATAAGCAAATGGGCTAACTAAAAACTGAAACAGTTAAAGAAATTTTTGTAAGGATTTCAAACATCAAATTTTGAAAACATCCATCCAGCTACAATTGACAAATATCTTCATTACAGATGGAAAGAAAGATGCATGGACAAAATGTAGCATATGGTGATATCACTCATAATCTCAACAAATGATCTTAGAACATTTTCTGGCTTATGTCCTTGTCCTTTAAAAAATATTGTTTCTTGCCTAATTATGCTGGAAATACCATGTCTAAGATGGAAAGAACAACAAACATTATAAGGACTTATCAACAAACGGTGCATTAGTCTCATAAAAAGAAAGGGTTCCCCCCTGTTCCAGGTTTTTCATCCAGCTGTTCTGGTGAACAACAAAAAGAATGCAATTAACAAACATTACCAAAATTGTCTGTTTTTGTTGTGTTGCTTCAGACATAATTTAAAAATTATGTCTGATACCTTATTTTGCTATTAATAACTGTCTGATTTTAATCCAAATTAGATGAGTGGATATATTTTGGCATGGTTCCTAAATACAAATCTCATGGATTTGTATTTATTCTCATTCTTTCAGATCAAAGCTGTTTCATATAATTGTGCAGAGTGGGATTGCCTCTTGGAAAGAGTCCTGGGACTCAATGGAGATGGCACAATAATTATTACAAAAAATTGTAACATTATGAATAATTACATGTACATAATCTGAATGAAACAAAACTTGGGTGGTTCACTGTAAAAATTTGGGAAGTACTTCCATGGCAATTGCTTAACAATGAAATACCAGAATATTCTGAAGTGAATTTCTACATTATGCTTTATGCACAAAATCTAATTCAAAACTTTTTTTTTTTTTTTTTTGTAAATTGAAATCATGAACCATAATCAGTTTGATCACTTAACTAAGGTTTACATTTGAATTTGAAAGTATGAATTCTCATCCTTTGCTTTCACATACTTATACTCATCAATACTGTCCAAATGTTTAAGTTCATCTCATCAGTGCACTAGCCTTACACTCAATAGAAAGCCTTTTTTTTTTTTCTGTTCATGTTTCTGAAAAAGCAGTAAGTCAGTTAAAACAAAAATGGTTGTAATAGTTTTATTCTCATTACTTAATGAGGAATGAGAATCTGAGTGATGTATTTTTGGCATGCTTATTACCCAACCAATTGTGAATTTATGGCATATAAATCTGATGCCGGACTAGCCTAGTTGGCATATTCGCTCTCCACCAAGCTGGTTACCAGTTCAAATACTACAAATGGCATGGATGTTCATGAATGTATTGAGGTAGAAGATGAATTTCAATGCCTGGTATGAGACAACTGCCTTGCTTATTGGAGGTCTCTGAAGTGATTATTAAAAAAAAAAAGGTGAGTGTTTGGTACTCTAGAGAAGGATTTCTAGATTATATAAAAAATAAATAATATAATACAAAAAAATAAAAGAGAGAAAAGAATCATTAGCCAGCCAACTTTAGCGACTATTGCTTATGACTAATGACTAGTACTTATGCTTTTTTAAATATATAAGTTGTGACCTCAGATTATTGGCATCAGTGAGACCTGGCTGTCAGAGGCAGATATACTAACTGTCACTTAATGTAAAAGGTACAGTATTTGTTAGGTTTACATTTGAATTTGAAAGTATGAATTCTCATCCTTTGCTTTCATGTACTCTGCTTTAACCACATCATCTACTGGCCAAATAGTCAAATATTTAAGTTCGTCTCAACGATGAACTAGGCTTACAGTCAAGAGAAAGCTGACCAGTTTGTTCACTAGGAAGCACAGGCAAATCGATTTAAAAAAACATCATTTAAATATTGAGACATAAGCAGATATCTCAATATTTAAATGTTGTCTCAAGCAGAACAAAATGATAAAACAATGGAATGACACTTATTTTAAGAAAAATTATTTAATATTTGTAGAATTTTCAGCTCGGTTATCTAAACATTGTCAATACATTTGAAAAGAGATAAACACAAATATGAATGATACTTAAATTGTAAGTGTGTGACAACATATACTATTAATTACAGGAGAACAGCTCCATTTGCATCTATTAGAATTAAAAGAAATAAACTTATGATGAAACACAGGAATGAGATGTGGTACTTTGGATGACTTCCAAAATTAGGGAAGTTTAAGGGAATCATTTTCATTAGGTTCGGACTGTGAATGTAGACTTCAAAACTTTCTTAATATAATATTTCAAGAAGAAAATCACTTTTGTGTAGGATTGAATTCTATGCTGCCTAGCAGATTATTTATTATTATTACAGGCAACTACAAGGAGTCCTAACTCACTGAGAGAGGCACTAAACATCATGTCAAGAAATATCTAACATTTGCGCAGTATCTATCATATTTTGCTTTTAACTCATTCACAATCATGGCACCCACAACAGACTCTGGCAACCTATTCCACTCATTCACTACTCTCCAAGCAAAAAACCTAGTTCTAACCCTTGCTAGCTACACTCTTCACCTCAATCATATCATAACACCCCTTTTCCACCTATCAACCAGTTTCTGGAACCCACAAATCTTCAACCTGTTTTCATAAGGTTCATTCCATAGACCTGTTACCATCTTGGTCACTTGCCTCTGGATCCTCTCCAGCTCCTCCTCTTCACCAAGAAACCCTGGTGCCCAGATCTACATGCAGTAGTCAAGATGGGGTCTATCAAGGCTAAATAAAGAGAAACAACAATCTGCTTGTCTCTGCTCGTCAAAGTATTCTTCAGTAACCAGGTGATCTGATGAGTTGCTTTAGCCACTTTTACTATGTGCCACCTAAGAGATATCACAGATATAAAAGATATCACATGGATTTCCTGGAGTACAGTTCAACAATATGGTATATAACCGGTAATCTTTTTCACCCCAAAATGCATACCTTTACACATACATATTCAACTGACATCCATTCACCTTTGCCCAGTCTGCCAATCTATCCAAAATCATCCTGCAAAATTTTGACATCATCTGTATTAAGTATTGCTCCACTCAACTTTGCATCATCAGCAAATAGCTGAACAATACCTTTCAGATCCTTTCCTATATCGTTAATGAATAAATTAAACAGTAACGGTATAAGAACAGAACCCTGCGGCACACGTTAGAATTCCATGTGATATCTTGTCAAAGGCTATAGCAAAGTCTTTATAGCAGTATCACTATAAAGCCATTATCTTTATCCAACTTAGCTGTCACTGTATTACAAAACGTGAGCAAGTTACTGAGGCATGACCTACTCTTCAGAAAACCATGCTACCTCCATACAGTATCCCATTTCCATCTATCCATTCCTGTATTTTGCTATTGACCAACTTCTCCAATACTTTAACAACAACTCTTGATATGCTGATCAGTCAGTAATTTGCTGCATCAGTATTGGAGCCTCCTATATGCAATGGAACAATTTTCCCCTCTTCCCACCCCCTCGGGACTAACCTAGAGCTGAGACTTAGATTAAACAATATGGCCACGGCCACTGACAATTCCTTTGCTGCTTCATGTAAAACTCAAGCTTGTAGCCAGCAAAGGTTGGTCAACGGGTAGAGCCTCTGCTACTAATGGCTCAGCAAAAAGTTAAGCAAGTTCGAGCGTGGTTAGTAGTTGGAAGGGATTCAATCATTCGATGCTGTTAGCACACTCTCCCTCGATGAGTCTTTGGACTCCCTGCAGATGTTACTTTGGTTCTCTCATTCCTGCAATAACACCACTTGGATGATATAATCGTGCAAAGTGTTCATTTAGTAATTTTACTATTTTGACGGATTCAGTTACCTCCCTACCATCAGCATTCAGTAAAATCATTTTGCCATATACGTTCTTTCTTTTACTTGCAGCATATCGAAAGAACTGTTTGGAATCCTCTTTAGCCTGCACTGCTAACTTCCTTTGATAATCTGCTTTTACCTTTCTTACCACACTACTCACCTTTCTGGCCTGTGTCCTGTATTGCTCATGTGCCTGCAGGTCACCTTTCTCCTTAATTTCCCTCCACAAATGTTTCTTTTTATGTAGCTCCAGTTTATGATGATATGCATTCCTTTAACTCCCACTTGATTCACTCTCCTGACTCCAGGTATGCAGTGTGCAAACTTAACAGCCTTGTAATTCCACATATACCCTGTGTTAACTGAAAATTCCACACATCTGGCCACCTCCCAGGTCAAGACCATATGATCACTCCCACCAATTAGTGGCAAATTGGTCATATTCGTTATAGACAAATTCTCAGATACAATTACTAGATCGAGCACTCTCGAACCCCTAGTATGCGGTTATTAAGGGATAACTATCTGCGACAGCATGTAATGGAAAATACTAGGGGTCAGAGAGTGCTTGACCTAGTAATTACATCTGAGGATTTGGCTGTAACAATTCATTGGTGCCTGTGTAGCTCAGAAGATGTGGCGTTTGCACACAACGCAATTAACAGCACAGAGGAAGACTTCATGGTTTTGAATCTAGTTGGCGATTAGAAGAATTTTTGTAAGAATGAATATAATATGCCAGAGCAAATAAGGACAACAAATCTGAGTGGGATAGTTAATATAAGGCATCAAGGTAGGGTTGGGGCTAATGGGGGTCTTAAAATTCATGTACACTAATACTAGGAGTATTAGGAACAAGAAGGAAGAGTTTTGGGCTATGGTTGGCACTTCCAGACCACAGGTTATAGGTATTAGTGAAACATGGCTGACTGTAGATGATATAACTAGTGGGATTGAATGTGATGGGTATAGTGTGTTCAGGAATGACAGAGAGAATAAAATGGGGGGAGGAGTATTGTTGATGATAGCTGATGAGCTCCAGCCAAGGAGAATAGAAGTTGAATTGCAGGATAGAGAAAAGAGCACATTTGAGGCCATTTGGTGTGAGATTGTGGCTAGCAGAACTAAATATACAATTGGGTGCTGCTATAGACCAGGTGATGGAAAAGATGGTGGTGACAGTATGCACAAGCAAATAGAAGAAATGGGTGGGAGGGTGATTATTATGGGAGATTTCAACTATGGTCGCATTGATTGGAGTGAGGAGAGGACACACGGGAGGAAGGAACTGGATTTTATGCGGTTATTAAGGGATAACTATCTGCGACAGCATGTAATGGAAAATACTAGGGGTCAGAGAGTGCTTGACCTAGTAATTACATCTGAGGATTTGGCTGTAACAAATATGACCACATTGCCACCAATCGGTGAGAGTGATCATAGGGTCTTAACTTGGGAGGTGGCTAAAGGTGTAGAATTTTCAATTAAGACAGGGTACATGTGGAATTATCGGGCTGGAAAGTATGACAAGCTTAGGAGTTTGATTGGTTCGGTGCCATGGCATGTACAACTGCAAGGACTAGAAGTTGATAGTGGATGGGAGGTAGTTAAGAAGTGCTTGCATGAAGCAATGGCTGACTGTATACCTAGAGTCCGAATAATAAATCAGGTAGGGGTTAAATGGATGAATAACACAATTAAGCTTGAGTTGCAAAAAAAGAAACAACTATGGAGGGAATTTAAGGAGAAGGGTGACCGGCAGGCACATGAACGGTATAGAGAGCAGGCCAGAAGGGTGACGAGTGTGGTAAGAAAAGAAAAAAGGATTACGAAAGAACATTGGCCATGCAGGCTAAAGAGAATCCTAAACAGTTTTTTAGATATGTAGCAAGTAAAAGGAAAAATGTACATGGCAGATTGATTTTAAAGAATGCCGATGGTAGGGAGGTAACTGAATCAGTTGAGATAGTCGAGTTACTGAGTGAGCACTTTGCAAGAGTATATCATCCAGGTGGTGACATTGCAGAAACGAATAAACCAGTAGATTATACGGGAATTGTGGTTAATGAAGTGGAGGTGAGTAGTCTATTGCATAACCTCAATGTCAATACATCTGTGGGATTGGATGGTATACCAGCTCGTGTTGTACGAGAAGCAGCTAATGAATTGTCAGTACCCTTGACCATTTTGTTTAATTTGAGTCTCGGGTCTGGGTTAGTCCCGAGCGGGTGGAAAGAGGGGAAAATAGTTCCACTGCATAAAGGTGGTTCCAAGACTGCTGTTGTAAATTACCGACCGATTAGCATATCAGGAATCATTGTCAAGGTCTTAGAGAAATTAGTCAAGAAAAGAATACAGGATTGGATAGATGAAAATGGGATATTGTATGGGGGACAACATGGTTTTGTGAAGGGTAGATCATGCCTCAGTAACTTGCTCACGTTTTATAACAAGTGACGGCTGAACTGGATAGGGGTAATGGGTTTATAGGATACCACATGGAACCCTAATCAGTAAACTGGAGCAGATGGGTATAGATATAGGGTTGGTGAGATGGATAAGAGGGTGGTTGAAGGAGAGATATCAAAGAGTGGTTTATTCAGGAGTGGAGTCTAAAAGACGTCTTGTGACTAGTGGAGTGCCACAGGGCTCTGTTCTTGGACCACTGCTTTTCAATTTGTTCATCAATGATATTGGAAAGGATCTGAGAGGAAGTGTTCACTTGTTTGCTGATGATGCAAAGTTGGGTAGAGCAATTGTGAGTGCACAAGATGTCAAAATTTTACAGGATGATTTGGATAGTTTGGAGGACTGGGCTAGGAAAAATGGATGTCAATTTAATGTGGCAAAGTGTAAGGTTATGCACTTTGGGGTGAAAAGAATAGCAGCAGTATATCGCATTGGTGGAATCATACTCCAGGAGATTGATGAGGCCAGGGATTTGGGAGTGTTGGTGGATAGGGAGTTGAAGTTTAGGGGGCACATTGCAAAAGTAACTAAAACAGCTCACCAAATCACTTGGCTTCTGAAAAATACTTTAACATGCAGAGACGAACAAGTTGTTGTTCCTCTGTATCGAGCCTTGATAAGACCCCATCTGGACTTCTGTGCCCAGCTATGGGCACCAGGGTTTCTTCGTGATGGGGAGGAAGTGGAGAGGGTCCAGAGACGAGTGACCAAGATGATAGCAGGTCTGTGGAATGAACCTTATGAGAATAGGTTGAAGATTTGTGGGTTGCAGAAATTGGACGATAGGCGAAGGAGGGGTGATATGATTGAGACATTCAAATTACTGAAGGGTTTTTATAAGATTGATCCAGAAGATATTTTTGAAAATATGACTGGTGGTGGGAGGACTAGGGGCCATGCATGGAAGCTGGGCAAGAGCGTGGTTGACAAGGGTGTTAGAGCTAGGTTCTTTACCTGGAGAGTGGTAAATGAGTGGAATAAGCTTCCAGAGTCTGTTGTGGGTGCTACGACCGTGAATGAGTTCAGGGCAAGGTATGATAGATACTGTGTGAATGTTGAATAGTTGTTCTTGACATGATGTTAGGGCCTCCCTCGATGAGTCTGTCGACTCCTTGGAGTTTCCCGGAACAATAATAATAATAATAATAATAGTATATTACATGCTGTGTCAGCTGATTATCCCTTAGTAACTGCATGAAATCAATTCTATGCTCCCATGTGTCCTCACATCTGGCCACCTCCCAGGTCAAGACCATATGATCACTCCCACCAATTAGTGGCAAATTGGTCATATTCGTTATAGACAAATTCTCGGATACAATTACTAGATCGAGCACTCTCGAACCCCTAGTATATTACATGCTGTGTCAGCTGATTATCCCTTAGTAACTGCATGAAATCAATTCCATGCTCCCATGTGTCCTCTCCTCCTTCTAATCTATGTTCTCATAGTTGAAATCCCACATAATAATTACTTGTCCTAAACTCATTGAATTTATTTGCCAATGCATATTATCTCCATCATCTTTTCCATCCTCTGGTCTATAGCAGCATCCAACTGTATATTTTGTTCTGCTGGCCTCAATCTCACACCAGATAGTCTCAAATATGCTGGCCTGCATTTGAACTTCTACTCTCTTTGGTTGCAGTTCATCGGCTATCACAATAACACTTCCCCCCCCATTCTTTTCTCTCTATCCTCTTTGAACGCACTATACCCTTCACATTCTATCCCGCTAACTATATCATCTTCTGTTAGCCATGCCTCACTAATGCCAATAACCTGGTAAGGCATGCCTGGCGAAAACTGATTTAGAATCTTAAGTAAGATATACTCTTCTGCCCATAATAACAAAGACCACATGAACAAGGGACCTTGTAAACACCAGAATAATAAAGAGGATGATATCTGTCTTTAAAAGAGCTAGGAACGAATTTGGTGTATGAACTGGATGGAAAGGAACTTGTGTCGATGTAGCAAAGAATTCTCAGAATTTTCTCTTATAGTCCTTTAACATATGGAATCGAAATTCAGGAGAATTACAATGAAGGCCATAATTATTATTTTAGATTATTTTTGTATTATAACCATCAGAGATGAAAGCTGCTCAGAGAAATGATAGTCTGTTATTTAAAAGGGAATCAGAGAACATATCTTAATGAAAAGGTGAACTAATTTTAATCACAACATATTCCTCACAGGATTGATGGTGTGAAGCACTATTAATATATTTACCATAATGAGTTAGTTTTCTGTACACTGAGAACTGTAGACTGCTGTTATGTTGACAAAGAATGAGAATGCCCAGAAAAGAGTTATTCTACTTCAATTTAAATATAATTCTTGGGTTCACTGCATTAATTTTATTATTATTACTTGACACCTCCAAGGAGTCCTAACACTCATCGAATGAGGGCACGTACTGTATAACTCGGCATGTTCACCACTTACAGCAAACCGCAACTACCATCATCATCTACACCAATGCCATATACTGCTCACCACCAGTACTTTCTCAGACAATCACAAACATCCATGCCCATGGTGGGATTTGAACCCACGGCCTTTTTGGCTGGATCAGGAATACGGTAACCAACCAGGTATTTTCTCAAAAAATTCACGAAGATCAGAAAAAGGAAGAGTTCCACACAGCAAAAACATTGTCATCAACCTGCACTAATCAGATGGCTTAGGGAGGAAAAAAAAAAACAGTGAGAATATGTTGTTCCAATTGTTCCATAAAATGATTTGTTACAGGAAGAAATTACTACCTAGTAATTTATCTAAAGATAAATTACTAGTTATCCTCCTTCCTGTTATCCTGGTATTTACAGAATCCTGTGCTTATGTGGCCTTTGTTATCAAAGGCAAATAGATTGTTCAGCACGTCGTATTTGTCAAGATGAGCATATTTTACTTCATGAATCTGATAAGCCTGTGTTAAATTGTGAATGAAACTATGTTGTGTAATTTTTTTTTTTTTCATTCACATTTAACATTGCTTATTATGTATTAATCATGATTTGTATAAAAATTATTTATTATTCCTTAATTTAGGATTACTATTTAAATATTTATTCTAAATTTAACCTACTATTAATTTATTAAGCAATAATATGTGCAGAACTTATAACTAAAATATATATATGATGTAACGAAAAGTATTATTATAATTAATTCTATACGTAATGAAAAAGCTGAGTAAATAGCTCAAATATTCTGTTTATTCTTATTTGTGAAAATTTAACGTTATGTAATCACTCATGTAGTAGTAGAGCATTGTATTACATTAGTGAAATGTTTGCATTCATTGGTTGTCATGGAGACGCATGAAATAAACAAGCACGAGTCGAATAGAGCGTGACCTTCGGACTAAAAGGAGAAAAAAGATATAAGATTTTTTTTAATTAGAGAGGAGAGAGGAAGTTTTTGTGGAGTGGGAAGGAGGATAGGATACAAGCAAGGGAAGTGGAAGAAAATTATAAGTTCTCTAAGGGCAGAAATTCATGAGAATAGTGTTTAGAAGTGAGCTAAAACAGTGAATCATATACTTAGCTGTAAGTGAAATCAGCTGTGTTGTAAAGGAAGATTAATGACGTAACCGGATAAATAAAGAACTGGACATTCAATGCAAAAATTCTGATTAGTTCCAGTTAGTCTAGGATTACGTCTCAATTCTATGTTGCCCTGAGAAGAATTATATTGAAATTAACTAGTTTGAGAAAAGTAAACAAGGAAAGATATCAGTGCCTTATTGATGTGTTTTTTTTTTGAGTAGCGAAGCGCAATTAACAGTAGTTCAGTTAAATCGTTGGAGAATTTTTATTAATGTGTTCCGCTAACGTAAATAAGTTAATTCATAAGTGTGCTCACAATTGATTGATGTATTGAAGATTGTATCTGGTAAGAGTAGTCATACTTGTTTGTTTATTCTAACATTAACATATCTTCGAAGTTCAAAGTCCGAAATAAGATTGCTTGGAATATTGTCTACCTTGATTAGTGCTTCCTGTGAATTTAAACATTAAGTACAGCTGATAGATATGTGGAGACTGATTCAATAAGAAGTTTCGTTTTATTAACTTGAGTTAAGAAAGCTTGTGATTTTGAAGCTGTGAATTGTATGTGAAAGTTTAGAACATTGAATTGGATGAGTGACTTAGAAAGATGTATTAAGTTAATTGTATTGTTTCATTTTAAAGCAGTATTCTTGTATTTGTTATATATATCATATATTAAATGTTTTATTTTGTTGATCTAAACATTGTGTTTGCCTGAATTCCTTTTTATTGCACCGTTCATAAATATTCGAATCTTGCAGGAACCCCAAGTGGAATAGTAAATAATAGTAAATAATGCTAACTTAATTAAGAATTGATCCTACTATTTTATATAGACTAATCTAAAAATAGGGTGGTGCAGTATAATTATAAATTTCCCTACTTTTGGATCGGTGATCAGTTTGCAATTAGTTGTTATATTGATAAGAGTGACTTGAACCAAGATGGCGGATTTAGAACATAACATGAAAACAGAACGTCACGACACCTGGTTTAGCCAGTCACAGCATTATCCACTAGGCACAAAATTCAGTGGAATATACAAAAGTTATTTTCTTTTCTAAAGATTATATAAAGACAGCTGTGAAGCCCATATTCACAGTCCGAACCTCAATAAAAACCATAACTAAAACTTTCCAAATTTTGGGAAGTCATCCTAAGTAACACTTCTCATGCCTGTATGTCATAAAATTGTAATTATGTCAATTTATTTTTTGGAATTCTAATAGCTGCAGATAGTTATCCTCCTGCAGCCAACAGCTTATTTTGTCACAGAGCTTATAAGTGGCAGTTTTTTTCTACAAATATTAAAGGATTTTTTCCCCTAAGGTAATTGTCATTCTGTTACTTTATAATTAAGAATAGGCAAGATAGGTGAGGAGGAGATATGAAGCTAATGATATCAGATGATATGAGCTCAGTTATGGAAGTTAGCTATGATTACAATATTAGTAACAGGTTTCAATGTAGAAGTAAGTTTGAAGGCTATTTAGTGTGAGATGGAGTTTAACAAGATCAAATACAGAGCAGAGTGTAGCTACAGATTTAGTGGATAATGAAATGCATCATCAAATAAACTTAACAGGTACTAAAGGATTAATCATCATGAGTGACTAATTATCCAAACATTGATTAGGCAGAAGTGAAATTGCATGAAAAGAATGAAAATGAATTTATTGAGATGCTATGAGACAACTTCCTTAAACTTCCTATGTGACAGAAGGAATTTGAGATCAAAGAGTGTTAGATCCAAATATATATTTTTTTTTGCGCGGGGGGGGGGGGGGAAATCAGGTCAGTAAGATATTAAGTTTCAGGACAAAGATTATAAAAAATCAAAAAATCATGAAAGATAAAACATATTTGCAATTCAAAATCCGCTTTATTAGCATTCATACAAGTTTTTGAGTAGTCATACAGTTTTAGGAGCATGGCAAAAAAATTCCACTTGTTTGACTGTCTTTAAATTCATTATTTGCAGAATTTTGGATGGTTCGAATAGCAGCAAATTAGTGTTCATTTTCAACCTGGGGAATGGAAAATAGTTCGGGGGGGGGGGGGGATACTTTTGTGTGTCAAAAAGTAATGCATTTTTGTGAGTGGTGCATTATTGAACAACAGGAAAATGTCTCATGATTGGAATATGGCAGGACAGACATGATGAATGCATTTTAGAAGATGCTCCATGACTTATTTATAAACTTCTGCATTCATTGTTCTCCTGTCCAGTACAAATTTTTTGTACACCATGCCTTGAGAGTCCAAAAAAATGATGATCATGCATGACTTTTGGAAACTAAATTGCTTTGGCCTGGGAAGCATCTTACAAACCCATACCAAACTCTGTCACATCATTTCATGATCATGGGCAAAACATCAACTCTCATCTCCTGTAATGATTTTGCGAAAAAAATTTTCATCTCATATGCCATCAGGATAGCGTCCTGACAAGATGTAACTCAATCTCTTTGCTCAGCTGCCAAGGCATGTGGGACAAAATGCAAAGAAGCCTCTGTTTTCATCTGTAATATGATTCAACGATCATTCTTTATCAACTCAATGACAACATTTTCTTGAGTTAAAGTTGATGTGGAATGGCCACTTCTCTTGTCATCTACTAACTCTCTTCAGTCATAAAATTGTGAATACTACCTGAAGACTAACTGATTCCAAACTTTCATTTCCATATGCCTTTTGTATCATTTCTAGGGTTTCTGTAGACAAAGTCCTGCTTTAAAACAAAATTTAATCACAATTCTCTGTACACTTTTCATATCCATGATATACAAAGAAATAGCTCTTTACACTACACATCATAATTCAAACACTACTGAGCTTAAACTAAGTTCACTCTCTGGGGATGTAGACATTAGTTGATATTACTTAGTGCCTTTGCTGATAAATTTCTCCGGTGCTGTACACACAACAAGTCAAATCCTAAAACTTTGGACATACTGTGTATGTGACAAGAACAAATTCTACATTTAATCTCTACAACGGGGTTTCTGGATTATCTAATCCTTAGCTTACTATAGTTTAAAACCTTTCATGGGTAGAATTCATATAAAAATAAAATTTCAATGAACTCACCTAAATTGATTATTTCTTGACATGGAAGTCGACAATAAAAAATTCCCATTTTTCACCTCATGATCATCATCAAATTCCTCATATTTGCCCTTATTTATTATCAGAAATTTATCTTCAATTTATTATCAGGAACTTACCCTTAGTGGATATATCAGATAATTATGATAGAACTACGTGAAGACTCCAACATCAGATCTTATATTTGTCTTTTAAGCCACTTTTCACTGTATCAATCCATCTACAATTTTTCAAGTGAAATTGCCATTGATGCCATCTGTTCACTTCACTAATCTTATTTTGCCAGGACTATCATATCTGAGATCTCCAGTCTTTGATCAAATGTTTTATTTCTGACCCAGCTGTCAGATCCATAAATTAAAATTGGTTAAAAACACTGACTTGTATATAGTTAATTTTTTAGTGTTTTTACTAATTTCTTTCTTTCTTCCTTAAGCCATATAAATTTATTCAGCTACCTTCCTACCATATCAGTTTTACTAATTCCGTTGTCTATTTCCATATTTAATTTCCCATCTTCACTAAAAATTGTGCTTAAGTAGCTGAAATCTTTTATTTGTTCTATAGGCTCACATTCAGGTGACAAATGATGTTTTCAACATTTCCGCCTATTTTTATACCAATTTTATTACAACAGTTATTCAATTTACTCAGGGAATCTTACAGACTTGTACTAAATTTATTCAGTAGTATGACATCATCTGCATAAAAGAAACAGCTAAAATCAACATTGCCAATTTTGGAATATGATATAATAACACTTTCCTTCATAATGTGATCCATACAGATGATGAATAACAGCGCAAACAATGTGCATTTCTGTCAATGGCCTGATCTAACATCAAATCATCTTGTATCTCCTTCAATTCTAGCTGATGACTTGCAGCTTAAATAGAGACTGAATTGCACAATATAATGTCCCATCTCTTGGCACCTTGTCATATGCCATTTCCAAATCTACAAAACTTAAGTTCAAATCCTTGCTATATTCTCAAGATTTCTTGACAATTGTCTTAAAGTGAAAATCTGATCCTGACAATCTCTGTTTACCATCTACTCAGCTTTTTCTTTTCCAAGCTTCCCTTCCACAGTTTTTCTTAACCTCTTCAAGTACACTTGCATAGATCTTACCAGGAACATTCAGTAGGAAAATACCTCTGTAATACTCTCATTATTTTATTTTCCTTTTTATAGATGGGTAGTATGAAATCTCTGTTCCAATCATCTGGAATTTGACCCTCTGGCCAGGCCCTCTGAATTATGCTAATACAGCCCTGTAAAATTTGATAACTCCATATTTGAGCAATTCTGGTTGAATATCAACTCCAGCTGCCTTTCCACATTTCAGGTTTTTGATGACTTCCACTGTGAAAACACTGATTGTTTCATTTAGCAATCTTTTAAAGTAATTAATCCAGACATCTAGAATATCTATCTTCAGTTTTCATGTTACCTTTATCATCTCTAATTCCTTTTACGGTACTCTTTTTCTATTTCTAAGCTTCTTACAGCCTCCACAATATTTTGCTACCTTCCTGATATTTACTGTCTATGTTTTTACCAAAGTCTTCCTGTGACTTTTGTTTAGCTAATTTTATACAATGCTTTGCCTTCTTACATTTTTTTCCATAATCCGTAAAAGCAGCCGATTTATTTGCCAGCAGATTTCAATATGCTTTTTTTCATTTCTTTCACTGCCTCTAACTTCCTGAGTCCACCATAGGATTCTCATTTTTCTATCCTTATAGACAACCTCAATACATGCCTCTCTTGAAGAATCAATGTTTTCTTCAGGGTTTGTCACTGAATTGCCAAGGTTTGGTTTTTGTTTCAAACTCTTTCATTTTTATTTCAATGATGTTTATATATTTGAGTCTACAGTTCATCTTTGAAATCTGCTCAACTCTGGTTCATTTTAAAAGATTCTTACGCAGTCTGCTTTTCAATATGAAATTCAGTTTTATGTCCTGCTCAAAACTAAATGGTGATCACTTCTAATTTCAAATCTTCTGTATATGCTTGTGTCCTGAACCAGTGGCAAAACATCGCTCTCAAAATAGTCAACGAGACTTTTCTTATTTCTTGCATCTTCTCTCAATGTGAATTTGTGTACATTTTTATGTTAGAACATGGTGTTAGTAATAACTCATCCATGTTCTGAACAGAAATTCAGCAAACATTTACCATTATTATTAGCTTTGTGCTTGTCTCCAAATTTTTCAAAACATTTCTATATGGTCATCATTTCCTACACTTCTTGCACGTGCTTCTAAACTGCCAGTGTCCTCAAACCTTTTCATCATAGCTATCAGTGAGGAACAAGACATCGGTCCCTTTCCACTTCTAATACCCCACATCGAACGATAGGTGTGCAAAGCCACACTTGCACATTCGGAGTTCTGATAATACAGCTTAACTAAAAGTGCTTTATCTCATAACGATAACATGTCTCACCTTGGCAGAACATTTAACTTCAGTAATAAGTGTTAAATGCTGAAAGTTTAACTTCAGTATTCACTACATCTGAAATTTACGTACCTCACGGTTTAAATAGTGACAGGTAGCGACTCCAGGACCGCTAAAAATGTAACCTGTCGGTGACAAATGTAACTATTCTGGCAATAAAATTTTTCATTATTAAAAAAAATCCATGTCTTTCTGTGCATTTCTGTGAAAACCGCATCGTGCTACTGTCTATACTTTTCAAATTATTGAATTTTTACTTTTTCTGTGACTTTTGGATCACATGGTATATATATATATATATATATATAATGAAAGAAAAATGTGTGCGAGTATGTGTTACAAGTTTACACTCTTTTGTAAGTGGGAGTTATTTATTTATAACATATGAGTAAAAAAAAAAAAAAAAACTGAAATAAAAAAGCTCCCCAATTTCAAAGCTGATCAATATTATTTTCAAAAATCATGATTTTTGAAAACTACCACATATTCTTGTTTTCTGAAATGTTCTGCAATTTAAAAAGTGGGACAATGTTGCTATATAACCAGTTAAGTGATTTTCATTATTTAACTGGGCATACAGCCAGGTGAATGCTTTTATTAAGGACTGAAAAAGCTACTAACTTAATGCTTTTCAGTCATTAAAAACAGAATAATCATCCTTTTAAACTCTCATATTTAGAGTTAGTAAAGTATAAGGTTAAAAAAAGTAGGATATGGTGTTAAAAACATGACTCTTCTCTCTCTTTTAATACTGAAAGATAACTTCTGATAAATTAAACTCACATGCTGTACTCAAATCATACATATTATTATTATTATGTGACACCTCCAAGGAGTCCAAGGACTTCGAGTGAGGGTGCCTACTCTACAGCTCTCTGTATCCACCACTTAATCCACCAACTACAGCGAATTGATACTACCATCATCACTCTACACCAATACCATCTACTGCCCACCACCACCACCAGTAGTATTTTTTGTCTGTAAATTGCAAGGCTGATTTGTATGTGGGATAAAAAACCAGTTTCTGGTTGAAAAAAAAAAAAAACCTACTACCTCCATATGAGATTGGCTAACTCACCTTCAACTGAAAAAAAAACTATATAAAGATTCTTCTTGTCACAATAAGAATCAAATTTATAGATATAGGAACCCTTAAAGCAAGTATGTGTTATAGAAGTCACTTTCAGTAGAAGGCATATAAACCATGTGCAACTTTCACATGTATCAGATTAGTAATTTTTTTCCATGCAGCTTTTGGAAGTAAAAAAAAAAAAAAAAAAAAAAAAAAAAAAAAAAAAAAAAGTAGCCGCCATCAATTAAAAATTTAAATAAGCACGTTAGAAAATGAAGAAAATTTATGACAGCAATTGGGGTACCTTAAAGAGGCAATTCACTTCATGCACAATTTCTATTGTGTATGAATTGATATTTCCATGCTGCAATGTATGAATAAATTCAATAATGGAATAGGGTGTGGAAATTAATAATAATAATACATAATATACATATACTGTATATCATAAATCTGTGTATGTCAAAGATGTATACAAAACACTTGGATGGTACTAAATGATTAAGTCTTCTACTTATTTTGATCATCTAATAGCATCAATCCAACAAGTTCTTGGTCATCCTCTGGATCATTTTCCTCACATCCTGGCATCAAACACCTAACTAACTTTTCCTATCCCATTCTGACTATACCACCTTAGATTAGTTCTGCTCACATTCTTGAATGCTAATAATGTCAAATTTCTTTCTGTTGTCTTCATGGCATCTTTTGACTCCACTAATTTTTTTGAGACTTCTGATATCTCTGGTCTTTAATAATATACCAAATATTCTATTTCTCACCCAATTCAATGATCCACAGCATAAAATTGGTGTGAGCAATGTCTTGTATGCTGCTAGTTGTTTTGGTTAACCCCCCCCCACCCCCTTTCCAAAATAATAAATGAATAAAATAAAATAAAATAAAAATAGTGGATCCTCACCATGCTGGGTCTGATTATTCTTCTATATTGCATGTAATTTGCCACCTTCAATAAAAATTATGTCCTGAAATATATTCTTTGGTCTGCATGTTCACACTGAGAATAAAGTTCATGCTTATTTCAACGCTATCCTTTTATTGGTGATTTTCATCATTAAGTTCAGGAATTCATCCTGATTTTGATACCAAGTTTAATGTCACCTTCCTTGATAAAGCTGGCTTGGCTGGCCGAGTGGTCTCCAGCCTAAAGGCTGCAGATTCGAATCCAAGCATGGGCATGGATGTTTTTGATTGTCTGTGAAAATACTAGTGGTGGTGATTGGTGTGGATGATGAGAGTTGTTTTTATTAGACAGTTGGATTCAAAGTAGTTGCGATTCGTTATAGTTGGTGGACTGAGCAGTGGAGACAGAAAGTTGTGGAGTAAGTGCCCTTCCTCAATGAGTCTTTGGACTCCCTGGAGGTGTCATATAATAATAATAATAATAATAATAATAAAAGTGATCCACACTGATGACAAGTAACATTTGAGACAGTGTGCATCCCTGAATTTAGTTCAAGTGCTCTGATCACATGCAATGGATTTCTTTAAGTGTATTGCATTATTTCCACTGAGCTTAACATTTCTAATTCTGAAGTCACATTTAATGCCATTTTCCTTCAGAATGTGATCCACACAGATGATAATAACAATGGAGATAGCCTACATCAGTGACTTCACTTGATTTCATTCTAAACCATTTTCATGAACCTTCTTGGTCTACATAATGTCCTCCATTTTATTTCCTTTTATTTTATGCAGTAAATATTTCTTTATATTTATGCATTAAATTAAAAATGTTTCTTCACTTTTTTTGTAATGTTGATAATGATACAAAGGAGAAAATTCATAGTAATTTTATCACTTGCAATTTTTTTACTCCTTTACTGTTATAACTGAAAAACGAGCTTAGAAGATTCGATTTGGAAATCAAATCCTTCTTCAATGAGAGGATATAAAGAATTCACCATTATTTCAAAGCAAAATATCTGAAACAAGTAAAAGCTTCAAAATTAACCTGAGGTCTTTTGAGAATACAATCATCAGGAGTGGAGTCACCTAGGTATAGAATCACTTAAAAGAAAAAAAAAAACTACACAGGAATGTGCTTGCCTAGTATTCGTGTTAAAAATATTTTGAAAAAGCTATCACACTAGTGAAATCTTAACCAAAAGCACTAATAAAAAGTGAATATATAGGCTCTGACCAAGGTTCATGTCTTTTATACATCATACAAAGCAAATCTGATGCAGAAGGTTGTATTTAATCTGGTTTTGAAGTAAATGATAGATTTCTAATAACCTGCAACAATAATATTGCCTGAAATTGAACAGCAAAATGTTTCAACTTGAGAGGCTAAAATAAAATAAAAGTGCTTGATGTCTCGTGAATACTGAAACAGTTGAATTTATGGAACAAATCTGAAAACAATGCAACACTATTCAATAAATGTTATTGGAGGTTCTCAAAAAAACTTAAAATGATCACCAATTACAATGCTTAAACCTACTTAAGAATGCACAAATGAGTGAACAATATAACCTTAATAATTAGTAAAGACCAGTTATTACTATTTTTTAGAATTTTAAAAGCATTATCATCATAATAATTTTGAACTTGCAGGAAACTAGAATGAAATGTCATTTGATATCCCCCCCCCCCCCAAAAAAAAGTATTATAAGTGTAAGCATTAAGAAATGCAGAATAGTTATCAGCACTTTAATAAACATGTGATGCAATACTAGTCAGAATCCATTTCAAGCTTTGTTAAATTACTCTAATATGGATAAATTATTCCAGATAGAACAATCAGAATAATTTATGACCCACCTCCCCAAAAAGCAAAAGGAAAAATGATAGCCTATTTTAATATTTCCAGAGAAAGTTGCAACAGAACATCAATTCCTGTTGTCTAGTCATCTACAGACAATACTTGTTGCTACTGGAAACTTCTCACATGGCTATATAGATATTCCAAAATTAATAAAATGAATCAAAACTATATGTGACGTAATTAGAAGTTAGTACTTGCAAATATGCATCATAATTTTCTACAATTAACTGAATTTGTAACTGACATGAAATTAAAAGTTACTGCAGCAATATATAAGAAATATTTACTGTAGAATAATATTATGTTTCAGTGCATTTAACTATACATTCTAAAGAAAATTCAAAGTTTTAATTTCATTAGAAGCAAACAAAAAATATTATATAATGAAAAAGTATATATAAGTAAGTGTTTAAAATCAAGTAAAAAGTTACGAAATTAAGATGAGGTTAAATTCAAATTAATAAAGTGCAAGTTTTGATGCTAAAAACTGATATCAGAAGTGATGATGAAAGGAATAATGGATCAACATGCAGCTGAGTTGCAAGAAAGCAGTGTGTTACTCACTTTCAAAAGAGTAACCCATGGTCCCAGCCACAAGGTAGAGGAGAGACTGAGGGAATAAGTTTTAGGGAAGAAGCAAAACAGAGCAAACATATACAAAACTGCATCCACATTTTCAATCACAAATTGAATATTCTAAACTACTACCATGAACTAGAAGAAAGCAGCTTCATCCAATAATGCAAACATAGGTCATGCAAGGGTTGCCTCTGATGCAAAACATAAAACATGCTGAGATAAAGACAAAAATGTTTTGAAGTGCAATCAGCCCAAACATTTATAATATTATTATAAATTAATCTTCTAAAGGAAAAAAAAAAGACTGATATAAAATTTTAGATACTTTAATATATATAAATATATATATATATATACAGATTTTTTTTTTTTTTCACTTCAGGTAAACATAAGCTATTTTTAATGTGTAAATGTACAACCCATGCAAACAGAAAATGCTTCAAAGAGAGCTAATGAACTAAAATGCCAGGAATTTTTAAAGTTATAATTCTAAGCTTATAAGTGCTTTTATAAAAGCTAAAGCAAGCAGCCCTTTAATGTATCTAGTTAAAAAAAAGCAATTTTAAAAATCAGCACTTTTGCACATTTTTAAAACTGAACCCTGCCACATTTAAAAGCATAGCGTGTGTACTTTTTGATCTTGAGAGAGTCACAGGAACATAGAAAGTACCCTCATCCAAACTTGTTCG
Source organism: Typopeltis vanoorti (assembly GCF_054136105.1). NCBI lineage: Eukaryota > Metazoa > Arthropoda > Arachnida > Uropygi > Thelyphonidae > Typopeltis > Typopeltis vanoorti. The sequence goes on from NC_143568.1 coordinate 80,496,962, forward strand.
GGAAGCATGATGGCCAGGAGGCATGGATCCCTTCTTCAAACGTGAAGGGGGCAAGTCTGGTGGGGCAGGTTCAGGTGGAGGTGGATAGGCTCCATAGCCTGCACAGTACAATACATGATTGCAAAGAGCTGCAAATCTTTATAATAGGATGATGCTCATCATAGAGGTCAATCTTATTATTTTAAAAGTACTACAAATGTTAGTTTTTATTTATTTTCTATTAACATTCAAATACTGAAGTAAAATATTTAAGTATACTCTGGTAAACAACCTACAGGTTAAAACACTGCAATTTAAAACAGGTATCTGTATATGTGAGTGTGTTTATTTATATACAAACTGAGAAGAGAGATAAAACAGAACAATAGAAAACCCACCATATTTAAATATTTACTATAATTCTAATTTCAGAGAGTTCGGTTGAGGGATAAATGGAATGATTTTTTTGTGGTTGTATACAGGGCATTTCACAAAGACCTGACCAATCACAAATCCTTTTCTCTAATGCTACTTTAAGAGTAGTAACACAAATCAAATAAGAGCGAAGCAAAAGGTTTTCCCCAAATGCAGCAATTTTTCTTCCCACTTTTAAAGCATTTAACTCATAAATGCAATGACAGTGTTGCTGCTGCAGGTATGAGTTAAGCAAAATGTCTACACCTAAAAAAAAGTGGTGATACAAAGTTAAAAAACACTTAATGAAATGAAAACCCAAAAGCAATATTTTACTCAATGTAGATATGGCATGGGTGTTAAAAGGATTTCTATACAGGCTGGGTATTTGTCACATTACTAGAAGAGTGCTTTATGAAATCACTCTCATGATGTGCAAATAAAAACTTGGTATTTGTCACTGTTAAATGGTCCTGGATTGTTTACTATCGTAAAATAGCTTTAAAGTCAGGCTTTTAGGAAACACCATGTATATATACATGCATGAATAAAACCAGAATTGACATAATATGCCAGATAGGTCCTTGGGTGCAAGACTGCACAAGAAATGTGATTTAACAATATATCAATATTATATAACAATCAAAACTGCTGTAGATATAAAACTACTAATTTTATTATAATCTTAAAAAAATTGAAAAATAAAATATGTGAAATTTCTTAATTTCAAAGAAAAAAAATAAACGCACTCACACACACATAATATGTATCACTATTATATTACTATTAATTCCCTATCACTTTAGTTGGAAAAGTAAACATTTTTATACTTCTTTTATTAGGTATACTACAAAATACTGTATCTTTTCCCCTAGTATCAACAATTACATTAATTAGCAGCAGTGAAACAAATAACATTACAGCAATAAACAAGAAACGAATCAAAGTTAGATTAGAAATGCTTAACCAAAATTTCTTGCAAAAGAAAATACATCGTAATTAATAGTAAAAAAATGAACAAAAGAAAATGCATGACATGCTTTTTTGGAAAAAATATAGAAAATGAAAGCAAGTAAATAATAATAAAAAATAATAATAATAAAAGAAACTAAAAAAGTTTGGATGCAAATACAAAATGTCACAGATATGGACATAAAGAGAACCAAATTTTAATAAAATCATGCATAGAAATCATGCATGAAAAATAAACATGCCAAGGAGAGAAGAAAGGTTAATAGCCAAGAAAATTTGTTTAAAACATTTAGATTTATTTATCTAAACAGCTGAATGATTATTCACCACTGAGACCTGATGAAATTGTGTCATCATCATCTGTAATACTGTCTGAGGCATCAAGATCATCAGTTATTCTTGACCCTTGACCAGGATTAGGATGGCTGAGGCTGGGAGCTGATGGAGTGGATGGCATTCCCATTCCACATGACTTGAGGCTATTTGACTTTTTCAGTTCATATGGAGGAAATGGCAATGCCCTTTCTGGAGGCCCTGGTCTTCTACGGCCTGTGGCATAGAGAGAAGACGGTAAAGGAAGTGGGTGAGGAGGAAGGCGAGGTGAATAGTGTATTTGACTATGATAAGAAGGAGGAGGAGAGGCACTGCCAGAGAAGGAAGCCAGAGAGGGCGGAGGGAATGTCAGATCAATGCCAACATGGGATTCACGTTCATGTCGTGAAGGGGGCAGAGGAGGAGGAGCACCCGAATCTCGAGATTTCATAGTAACAGAACGGTCCAAAGATTCAGTGCTGGGAAATGACTGCCGATAAAGTTCTGAAAAAAATTTTCAAAGAAAAATGCAACATCATTTTAAACTCAACAAACAATGAATATTTTCTTTCAAAACTTAATTGTGGCCTACCAATGAAAATGATCATACCGTAATAAAATTAAGATTTGTATATACAGCATTAAGTGCAAAATTATACTAACAATAGTTTCAATGTAAATGTAGCATCAGTAGATGGTCAATATACTGGGTTGAAACAAAATTATTCCAGAATATTAAGAAATTCAATGGCCTTCTATATAAAGAAAGCAAAAACATAACAAACAAAGACATAACCTTGTATCGTGGATCCCGATAATAATCCACAACAAAAGGTTATAAAGGAGGATTTTTTTATTCTTTAAAGCTTATGATGCCAACTATATAAGGATATATATATTTGAAAACAAGTTAAGCATATTGTTTATATTTAAATATGTACAAAATATTTCCTTCCACAAGAACATGACAATTGAATATCAGTATAATATCATACAAAATCTCACACAGGCGATCTCCTGGAATGTTTCCACAAAAGTAAGAAACCCATTATTCTTAAGTAGGTTTTCTTGTTAAGAACATATCTCTGATATGTTCTTAAAAGATACTTTGAACAGCATATCAATATGCATTACATAAAATGTGAAAGCCATTAAAAGTATTATTAGCAATGTGTATAATTAATACATGAATTTAAATAGAGCATTGTATTAATGTATAAGTATCTTTTTTAAATGTTTATTTGAAGCTGACTTCATTGTCTTCAACATGAAATTTAACTCTTTCAGCAGTGAGAACAAAATTGTTAATTTTAAAGTCATTGTTGTATACTCTAAAAAGAAATACAATGGATTTATTTTGGCTGTAGCAAAATAAAAATGAAAACCTACTAGTTTTCCACAGATAATTGTGACTTCTTCCAGGTTAGAACAAACAAAAATACAATAAACGACTAATATGAACCATATCATTATTAAAATACATAAAAACATGTAGGAACCATTACAATATAAGTAAAACAACATAGAATAAGGAAGCTGAAATGAGTTAGCTATCGTTCAGTAACATGTGCAAATAGGCAGCTGAAAAGTCTGACATGTGGAAACATCTAATGAGTGATTTCCCAATATCACACAGGATCAATTCTTGATTCAAACTGAGTGTGCCTTGTGAACAAATGACCATGGTAGATACATTTATGTTATAAGCAGCAAAATGAATGGAGATCTTATTCCATTCAATGTTATGATTTATGTGTGGGGATAAAATTAAAAGCTAGGCCCGAGCTATCTTCTCTGTTGTTACTGACATTTCCAATATGTTCTTTCTTTTTTATTTCAAAACTTCTAGATGTCTGTCTTATGTATGAAAGGCCACAAGAACATGGAATATCATAAACCCCAAGAAGTTTGTAGAAAAGGGTCTTTAGGCAAACAAAGTAAATCTTGTATAGTCACAAAATGGGCTTGAACATGAATAGCAATCTTGAGAAATGTAAAGGATAGAAATTAAAGTTTTGTAGTGAATGTCAAGATTTTGCTGCAAGAGTAGAGAATAGTAAATTTTTGTCAGAGTTTCTTAGCATATCTGTTGCACACAAGTAGTTGGAAAGGGGACTAATTCTTCCTTTAGTTTTTCTTCATCTCTTATAACAGAGACTGCCCTTTTCTGACAGTATGTATAATACCTAGTTTTTGTGATATATGATGCAATGAGAATAAGTGCAGGTAATGACCTGTATGAGTGAGCTTGCAATATACACTAAGAGAGAACCCTCCTTCAGCTTTTTTTTGTAAATTAAAACATCTAGAAAATGTAGTTTGCCTTTATTTTCCAGTTTTAAAGTGAATTTTTGATAAAGACGTCATTTACATATATCCACAAAATTGATTTTTTTTTTTTTTGTAGATGTAAGGAAACATTTTTCCAAGTTTTCCATGAATGAGCGAACACAGAGGAGAGAGAGGGCTTCCCATTGTAAGGCCGGATAGCTGCTTGTAAATATTCTCATTCCATCTGAAATAATTAAAATGGAAACAATGTTTGAAAAGTTGAGAAGTATCAGAAGAGAACAAATCATCAATAAGTTAAGTGACTTCATCAATCGGGACATTTGTGAACCAAGGTATCATAAAGATATTTCCATCTAATGGAGATGAAAATTTCGTATAGTTTTTGTCTAACGGGTTGTGATTTCTTAATGATGGAGTCTATGCGTACTGATGCGGTTAATTAGAAGATTGGCATGATGTTTTGATAAAAGATAAGTAGGCGAACTAATGCCATCGAAGATTAGCTTAAGACAAATGCCAGACTTGTGTACCTTTGGTGGTCCATTTAACTGCAGGGTTAAAGAGTGCACTGCTTTCAACTTTTTCTTTAGATCTATAGGTGGGCCAAGTGAGAATGTTGAATAAAAGATTTTGATCTCTTCGTGGTTTCTCCAAGTAGGGTCATAATCTAATGGAGTATAATAAGAATCCAAGAACAAGAGAAAAATCTTAGCCATGTAATTAGCTGTATCTATAATCATTGATGAATTGCCTCTGTCAGATTTGATTATTATAATATCCTTGATTTTTTTTTAATATAGACATTGGAAAGTGATTGTATATACTATAAACTAATTTGTGCCTTCATAAATATGCTGCAAACATGCTCCTGCAGAATGGTTTACTAAAGAAGATGAAATGCAAGTTATTTATGTTATATAGGCATGTCAGATTAATACATCTGGTCTTCTCTCCTCCACAAACATCAGTAACGGAAGTAACAGATGGCTAACTGAAAGCAAAATAGCTTACACACCTCCAGCACCATTCAAATAGTTTCATGCATTCATCAAAACAGAAAGTTTCTTGTGTAAAAACAGCAGCAGCAGATGAATGTTTCATTAATCTTTGAAATAAATTCATAATTTTTTTAAAAATATAGCAATAAGTCAAATCCTTTAAGATGAGTACTCAACATATCTAATCCTGCAACAAATAGTGTTACAGGATTAGCATTAATCTATTAATACGATAATCTATTAGCATTAAGGAACAATCCCTCTAAAAAGACTGCTTACTAATATATTTTGCAAAACATCAAAGAATAATAGTGGCATCCATAACTATACTCATCATATTCCACAAGCGGTTTTTAATTCTTATTTATTATTCTACACTCAGTTTTTTATTTATCTTTTCCCCACCACTTTAAATAGCTTAGCTTTTTCTTTTCTACTGTAAACACTTAAGTGCATCATAATTTTTTAATAACTAAAAAAAAAGTGAGTTTATTTATTGTAAATAGATATATTCACTTAACACTGAAGGGAGAAAGTTCATAATCTTTTGTAATCACAGCTGAACACTATCCAAACACAAAAGAGTAACAATATCACTACTGTAGAGTAATTTCTCAATTATCTGAATACAGTTACATAGTGATGTTCTGGAAGTGATATGACATACAAAGTCATTTGAGGATGTGCTAACTGATGCTTTAGTAATTTGAAGGTTGGATAATCAAGATATCACTGCATTTATAAAAGTATAATATCGATAGTTTTGAAATTTTTCCTTCTAAAGACACAATCAGCAGATAAACTATTTAGTGAAAACATCGTATTTTCTCTGCAAATATTTGAAGAAATATTTTAATCATTACTTACTAAAGAGCCATACTGCTTCATTTGGGCAATGTAAATTACATAGAAAAAGTGGATATTAAAAATCCAACATTATTTTTCAAAGCCATGTATTTGTAGAAACTACAAAACTTTCATTAGTTTCTACAAACATTTGACTTTGAAATAATACTGTATCTTTAATATCCACTTTTTTATGTAATTAATCATTAATGACTGCAAGTAGTTATTTCAAGAATAATTTGTTATATGTTTATTCCATTCCATTCAAAATAGCAAATAACTTAACATTTAGATTAAACTTGACAAGAAATAAAGACCTGCTATGAGCAAAGTATCTTCATGACTAGAAATAATAAATTAGGTATAGTTTCTGGGAAAATTCCCATGCTACTCCTCTTAAACACTATTATTATAATTACGGCTATTATAGCCTGTTTTTGTTTAGGAGTGACCCTTATTTTAAATACATTGGCTATAATTACTCAAAAAAGGGTATATATATTTTAGGGCATTATGGATGAGTATAGAAGGCAAATATAGCAGAATAAAAGTGGAAAAATTTGTACATGCCTTGTTTTGATACTAGAATGTAATCCAATTTCATGATCCTGCTGAAGGTTGTTTATAACAAGGGGGGGTGAGGAGGAAGTAATTATAGCCAATGTATTTAAAATAGGGGTCACTCCTAAACAAAAACAGGCTATAATAGCCGTAATTATAATAATAGAAATAATAAATTTACTTTCTAACCAAGCAAAAAAAAAATTTACCCTCTCTTGGGTGATGTGCCAGCACTCCACCAGATATGACAAATGGTGAGATGGATTTTGCATTTCTCACACATAGGTGGGTCATCAGCCCTCAGTAAATAAGAATGTGTAAGATGACTGTGACCTATGCAGAGTCTAGCGAGAACAATTTCCACTAATCTGTTCCTATGTTGACTAGGCTGTGAATATTTAATTTTATGCTTAGTCTCATACAATTTGTTTGTTATTGCTTCCTTCTAGGAGTGTTGCCACTGGGCAATTAATTATGATTTTATAAACTGTTTATAGTCACTCAAGTATATGGTACCATCAAACAGTATGTCAAAAACATATGAGCTGATCTAGCAGCTGCAATGTCATTTCCCCTTAATTCCAATGTGGCTGGGAATCCAGCATAACCAAACATTAAAATTAAGGGTCTTCATTTTGTACAAAAGTTGTAACACTTCCACAAACAGAGGATGTGGATTATACACCACAGAAGAGAGAGTCTATAAAGAATTCAAACAGTCTATATAAATTACATACTTTTGGTAGAAGTCTTCTTTTATATGTACAAGTGAGAGCTGAATAGCATGCAACTCTGCTGCATAATCACTGCAACTGAGTAGGATCTGGTTGGAAATAGTAATATTAGGAAACATAGCTACATAGTCAAAAGAGACATCTGATTTGAACCATCAGCATAGAAGTGTACGAAATCGGAGTAGGCTGGTTTGTGTGCATTAAACAATTGAAGGTAGACAGATGATGTTGTATAAGACTTCTGTAGTTAAAAAAGTGAGAAGTTGCAGGATGGGGTGCAAGCCTGCTATGGAGGAATGCTGTTTTTGTTTATGACAGATAATGTTGTCAGCATTCATGCCAAAAGCTTCTCTATTCTCATTAATGCACATACCAAAAGGACAAATGGCAGTATAATGTGTGATAATGGATCTTCCAACATAGAGAAAAGACACTAGTCCATGTAAGATGATCTAGATGAGACTTTATTTTTGGGACATAATTAAGAGAAAAACATTTTTATCTAAGTGATAGAGGGAGTTTATTTGATTCAACATAAAGACTTTGAGTGGATGAAAAAATAATCAGTGGCTATTCAAATACTGTGATGATGGATGGGGTCCAATCACAAGAGCATGTTCTTCCTTGCAGAACTTAAACCCAGGACCTGTAAACAAGCTCTGAACACACACGTGTGTCACAAAAAAGGAACGTCGATCAGCATGCCATTCTGTTGACTGATTCGGGTTTTATGGCGAAAGTGCAGCAAATGTTATACCAGGCTAAGACACAAGTTACAGCAGTACACAGGATTTTGATATGTAAATAAATAAATAATTCCAAGGAGATAAATTAGTGAATAATGTGAAGTATATGTACAAAGTTATAAGAAGATAAATGAGTAAATAAAATGTATGTACAAAGTTTAATATCTACATATCCATAATCAAATGTATTTGAATCAATTAATGTTTTATAAAAATCTAAAAATATCAAGTAATCTGTCTGAGTACATAGGGCTCAGCCAGATAAGTAAACATGTCATTTCTCTATTGTGTGAAGCACTTGAACTGCACCAGAATGTGACTAATGGTAAGACATGTTGCATTTCCAACACAAAGGAGAGTGATCAGTTCTTAATAAATAAGAATGTGTGAGATGACTGACCTATGCAGAGCCTAGCAAGAAAAACTTCCTCTCTTCTGTTCCTAGGATGACTAGACTGCCAGTGCTTAATTTCAAGTTTAATCTCATGAAATTTGTTTGTCAGTGCTTCCTGTGAGGAGTGTTGCCATTGTGCAGTTAATTTTATACACCGAGTGTAGTCAGCATTGGGGACTGTCAAACAATATGTTGAAAAATTATGAGCTGATCTTGCAGCTGTGATGTCAATTCCCTTAATTCTGATGTGGCTGGGAATCCAACATAATATAAATTTTGTACAAGAGTTGAAGCACCTCACCAGGCAATAGATGTGGGTTATACACCAGAGAGGAGATAGCCTGTAAAAAAAAAAAAAAAAAAAAGCAAAGATTCTATATAAATTATACACTTTTGGTAGGAGTTTTCTTTGATATGCAGTGCAAGCTGAATGGTACAACTGTACTGTACACTAATTGCAATCAAGTAGGATCTGGTTGGAGATTGTAATGTTAGGAAACAGCAGCACAGCCAACAGAGATCTCTCATCTCAAACCAATATAGATGGACAAGAAATCAGAGTGGTCTGCTCTGTGTGAATTGAAGGTAGACATATGAGATGTCCATAGTTGATGAAGCAAGAGTTTGCAGGATGGGGTGCATGCTTGCAATGGAGGAATGCGTTTTGTTCGGTGCAGGTAATGTCACTCATACTAGCAGGTTCCATGACCTCTTCAATATGCATATCAAAAAAATGGATGGCAGGCTGATATGTATGATACAGGACCTTCCAATGCAGAGAAAGGAGACTAGTCCCATGAAGGATGATCTGGAAGACTTTATTTTTAAAGCATAATTAAGAGACAAATATTTTCGTCGAAGTGATGGAGGGAGTTCATTTGATTCAACATAAAGGCATTGAATGGGTGATGTGTGAAAAGAACTGATAGCTAATTGGGACCAACTACCAGATTGTGTTCTTCCTTGCAGAACTGTAAACCTGGGACCCATAATCAAGCTTTGAATGTACAAGTGCATGATAAATGCTGAGCAAAGAACACAGATCAGCACCCGATTCTGTAGAGGATAGAGTGCATAATATATTCAATGCTTTTTTACATTTATTCTGGAGATGACGAATGTGTGTAAAGTTAGCTTTCTGTCAAAGATGAAAACCCAAAAATTGGGCTTCTGGAACTATGGGTATAATAGCATGTTCCATTTTTAAATCAGGACCGATGGACAGTGCATTTACAGCAGAAATGTATACAGACAATTTTTTTCTACAGATAATCTGAATCTATGACAAAGAGCACATGAAGAGATAGAGGATCAATAGTTTGTTGAGGTTATCTTTCAATGACCCTCATGTTACAAGAGTGATAGTACATTATGAAGTGACCAATATAAAGGCAACTGCCCACTCTGGGAGGAAGCTGTTCAGTAATTGAACTTTAATAGCAATGAGCGTTACACTTAAGACAAAGCGTTGAGAACCTCCCACTTCCTTCTTGCTAATATGGCCAAGATAATGTGATTCCCACTTGAACTTGGGAAAAAGAGCTGGACAGAAGGTTCTTAATAAAAACAAGACGGTTCTTAATAAAAGACTTGTTTAATCTCAGACCAAGATTAAACAAGTCTTTTAATATGCCATATCTCTGTGTCATAGGCTTTTTCCATGTCGAAGAACAATGAAACCACATGTTCTTGTTTCAGGAAAGCATCTCTTACACATTTCTAAACAGACCAAATGGTCCGAGGTCAAATGGTATCTACAAAAGCCACAGAACCACAAAATTCTAGCATTTACCATTTTTTCCAAGATCTTACAAAGACAGCTAGTCAGGACAATGGGATGATAATTTGACCTGGGCTGGATCCTTGCCTGGCTTTGGAATAGCAATGACAATTGACTAATGCCAAGAAACTGGAAACTCTTCCTCTGTAAATAATATGTTATAAGAAGAAGACCCACAGATGATGATGGAAGGTGTTTTCTCATTTCATAATGAATGGCATAAAGGTCAACTGTGCTAGAGAGAAGTGCTCTTTTTAGTCCCTCCTTAATAAATGGCCGATTGTACAGCCCAATACTCTTGGTACAAAAGCTTAGTCACTGTTTCTTCCATTTCAAAATTAAAAAATAAGGAGGATAGGAAACTGTTGCTGAGATCCTGGCAAAGTTTTATCCCAAAGTGTCTGCAATAGCTTCAGGATCAGATTTAAATTTAATCCAGGTTTGTTTTTGACTCTGACATCTCACATAACATGCTTTGGCCTGAGCATGCTATATCTTAATCTTTTTTGGCTGCTTGGTACTCTCGGTTCCACCAAGGCTTTGGATAGAGTGGAAATCTGAATGATGTTTTTGGAATAGTTGTGGTGGCAGCATTTAGAGTACAATCTGTGATATAATTCACTGCTTCATTAATAGGTGTTTGGCTGATTGCTTCAGTTTTAAATTATGCAAGATGGGAATATGTATTCCAGTCAGCCTGGTCCATTTCCCACATGAGCATCCGTTTACAAGGACATCGATCCTGTGCTAACAAGACATAGTGCTAACAATAGTTAAATGATCGCTTCCATATGTGTTTTCATCACATCCCATGTCAGCAGTGAAAAAATGGTAGGGGGGGGGGGGAGATTGATCACAGAATAAGGAGTGAGTAGGCATATAGAAGAAGGTATTTACGCCATTATTAATAAGGTAGAGGTCATGGTTGTCGAGCATTCGCTCAATCATACGACTCGTCTATTCACGTTGGCACTAAACCACAGAGTGTTATGTCCATTAAAGTCATCCGTTAGGAGTATGGGCTAAGGTAGTTGCATTATGAGATTAGTGAGTTCTGTTTCATTTAAGAACCTGGCAGTAAATATACTGAGCATACTGTGATTAGAAACCCCACAGATAGGCAAATCACTATTGCTCCCAGAGAGTATTAAGCTGAATATGATGGAAAGGAGTATGACTGGCCACATTCCAGCATATGCAGGTTTAAATTCACATTAAACAACAATGAAGACTCAAGAAAACAGAGAAATGGTTTACATGCAGAAATAGGCAAACATTCCAGATTCACTTCATAAATACAGTCCACAACTTACTGTACACAGTGACTTTGTAAAATTAAAATATGTGATTATCAAGACAGACAGGATCATGAGCCAAGAGTTGCCATGGCACAAAGGATGTATACATGTAGATAATATGAATATTTTCCATATGCATGTATATATAATGATTTGTTTATGCAATGTTATATTAATGAATTCATAGCATAAATTTTTTTTTAAAAAAATCATCATTTTTGTTCAGTGAAGGAGCAAATGCACATCCATTATTTACAATAAGTTTTTAAATTAGAATCTAACTTCACCATAGCCAACTTGCACACAGTGAAATCAAAATGTTCTTAGAATGAAAATAGCTGATGTCCTTTTTTACATTCTGAAAGGTGGGAAAATCAAATAAATTAGCTATAGCTAATTATAAGCTATATTAATTGTATTGTAACTATATTACAATACAATGACAAACCTTGACATTCACTTATTTTACTGTGTGAACATTCATACTGAATTGCTGCACGCATGGGAAAATCTTCACATCGAAAACCTAATGGTTAACATGTTCATGCCAGGAAGTGTCTCCCATGTGTTATGCTGTCCACAGGAACTCAAGTTACTATATGTATGTCCTTTCGATGTTAGGTGGGCAGATTTTCACAAAGTTGAGAGGATATGTTAGTTCAATTGTTTTTTGGTAGAATGTTATAAAATCAGCACTTGTGAACTGTCTTAATGATATAGAAAATCTCAAATGCAATTCAAACCGATTTCAGGTTATATATACATATACATCTAAATTTGCTTAATAAATTGTTTGCTTTTTTGCACTCAATGACTGCATTATAAACAGGCCTTACCATGCATTTTCTGCACCTGAAAATTTCAAAGAGAATGTTAGGACATATGTATTGAGTTAAATACGATGATGTTTGGTGCTAAAAGAAAACTGTGTTTCTTGTGTATAAGCAGTATAATATCTGTGGAAGGGAAAGCATATCATTATATATGATCATTTTCAGTCCCGTTCTCTAATTATGCTAATTATCACTAAATATAGTACATAGATTGCAAATGTCATCATCATCATCATGAAATTCCTGATATATACCCTCAAGGGGTGTACAGGATATGATAGTACTACATGAAAAATTTGCATTATTACTAACTATCTATCTACAATTTTCCTCCAAATCAGTCAATTACCTGTCAAGACCCCATTATTATCAGGTCTTATATTTCTGTCTTCTAAGGCACTTTTTATTGTATGAATACACTTATATCTTGGTCTTCCTCTAGGTCGTTTTCCTGGCAACCTATCAGAGAACATTTGTTTTGCTAATCTTTCCTCTCCCATTCAGCTTAAGTGACCATACCACCTGTCAGCATCCAGGAATGCATTAGCATTCCTGAATGCTGACAATATCAAGTTCTTTCCTAATATCCTAGTTTACAATATGATATTGTTATTGATGCCATCTGTTCATGCCCCTAATCTTTCTCAGGACTCTCATATCAGTGGTCTCTAGTCTTTGGTCAAGTGTTTTATTTCTAATCCAGCTCTCAGATCCATAACTTAAATTGGTTTGAAAACCGTCTTGTATACAGCTAATTTAGTGTTTTGGCTAATTTCTCTCTTATTCCATATAAATTTATTCAATTAACTTCCTACCATAAAAGCTTTGCTGATTCTGTTGTCAATTTCCATATTTAATTTACCATCTTCACTAAAAATCGAGCCTAAGTAGCTGAAATGTTTTACTTACTCTACAGGTTCTCCATTCACAATGCAGTTGATATTTCCAATGCTTCTGTCTATTTTCATTGCCTTGTTATTGCTGACCTCCATACCACATCTATTACAACAGTTATTCAATTTAGTCAGGGAATCTTGCAGACTTGTAGCAGATTTATTTAGAAGTATAACATCATCCACATAAAGCAAAGAGCTGAGATTAACACCTCCAATTTTGATATCATGTTTAATACCACTTTCCTTCCTCATGTGATTCACAGAGATAATAACAGAGGGGATAATGTACATCCTTATCTGACACCAGATTTAACATTAAACCATCTTCCTGCACTTCCTTCAATTCTAACTGCTGACTTACAACTCAAATAAAGACTAAATATTGCTTGATATAATGCCCTATTGAGAGCATATAACTAGCGTTTTGAATACCTTTTCTCTTGGCACCTTGTCATATGCCTTTTCCAGATCTACAAAACTTAAATACAGATCTTTGTTATATTCCCATGATTTCTAATCTATATGTCGTAAAGTGAAAATCTGATCCTGAAAGCCTCTATTTGGCCTGAATCCTGTTTGTCTTCACCAAGCTTCCCTTTCACAATCCTTCTGAAGCATTTCTCAAGTATACTTGCATAAATCTTACCAGGAACACTCAGTAGGAAAATACCTCTGTAATTCTCACATTCAGGTTTATTTCAATTTTTGTATATGGGTACTATGAGAGCTCTACTCAAATCATCTGGGATTCGTCCCTCTATCCAGGCCTTCTGAACTATGCAGTGCAGCCACTGTAAGACTTTTATACCACCATACTTCAGAGATTCTGGTCAAATACCATCTACTTCTACTGCCTTTCCATATTTCAGGCTTTTGATGGTTTTTTCTACTTTAAGTATAGATATGTATTCCTGACTACATGACTGGTCAGTGTTTTTTACCCCTGTGCTGTCATCACTGCTTGTTTCATTTTGCAATTTTTCGAAGTAATTACTCCATACTTGAAGGATATCTTTTTCTCCTGTTTTCCTGTCACCTTTATCATCTCTAATTCCTTTTACAGCACGCTTTCCTCGATTTCAGAGCTTCATCAACAACCTCCAGAATACCTTGCCACCTTCTTGATATTTATTTTCTATGTTCTTGCCAAAGTCCTACCATGACTTTGGTTTAGTGAGTTTTACACAGTGTTTAGCTTTCTTACATTTGTCTCTAAGTGCACAAGCTAACTTAATTGCCTGGAACTTTTGATATGATTTCTCCTTTTCCTTCACTGCCTCTTTAAATATCCCTGTACTCTACTTAGTGATATAATAAAACTTGTTTGTCTTGCATGTGCACAATGGGATATTTTGGGGATGGGATACTTTCCACTGTACAGGGTATAGCTTCATCTCCTGTAGTCTTTTCTATTGCTTGTGAAAAAGTTCTTCGTAGGTAATATGCCTTAAAGGATGCGATTAAACCTTGATCCATTGGCTAGATGATGGAAGTGGTAAATAAATAACTTTTACATTTTCACACAAATCATTCAGTGTTGTTGGATGACTAGGTGCATTATCTAATATTATTATTATTATTATAACATCACACCTCCAGGGAGTCCAAAGACTCATTGAGAGAGGGCATCTGCTCTACAACTCTTCGTCTCACTACTCCACCAACCTTCATCATCTACCACCAATGCCAACTACCACTACTAGTACTTTCACATACAATCACAAACATCCATGCCCAAGGCGGGATTCGAACCCCCAGCCTTTTGGTTGGAAAGCAGATACACTAACCGCTCGGCCAACTAGGCCGGCAACAAGATATTAAAATCAAGATTTAATTACGTGCAGTACCTTTCAGCTTCAGGACAAAAACAGTTTTTAAACCAATCCTCAAAAATAGTTTTTGTCATCCAAGCTTTTCTATTGAATCTTCAATGAACAGGGAGAAAATTTTTATCTAAACTTCTAAGTGGGTGAGGATTTTGTGAACGATAAATAAAGAGAGGCTTCATCTTGTAATCTCCAGAAGCATTGCCACATAGTAAAAGTGTTACACGCTCCTTCGAAACCTTGTAGCCAGGCTGTGATTTTTCATTTTTGCTAAAAATGTTTTAGTGGGCATTTTTTTTTTCATAATAAGCCTGTTTCATCAGCATTAAATATCTGATCATCAGTATAATTTCTTTCTTCAATGATCTGTTGCAATTTACCAGGAAAACCAACTGCTGCTTTTTCATCGGCACTTGCAATTTCACCTTGTGCATAAACACTATGAATGCTCGATCTCTTTTTGAACTGATCAAACCACCCTGAACTTGCAGAGAAAGTTTCTTCCACTACTAACGCCAAATCATTTTCGCTTTCTAATTGTTTTCTTTTTAAAGTTTCAAACAAATTCAATGCTTTTGTTTTTATAGTCATTTGACTAAGAGGAATTCTCTTTTGGTTACAATCTTCTATCCACACTGACAATAGCGTTTCCATTTCAATCATAAGATGGCTTCTGTTTCTCGTAGTTTCGGATCCAGACGAGGTTGATGCACTTTGTCGTAGTTGCTTATAGTTTGCAGCATGGTCTAAAATATGGCAAACAGTTGATTCATTTAGACCATACTTTCTTGCAATTTTGGCTTGGGTTATGCCTGCTTCATACTTATATATCATATGCAATTTATCTTCTAAGCTGATCACTCTACGTTTCTTCTTGATAGCTGTAGATTTGATATCATCCTTGTTTCTTTTAGCATTCATTGAAGGGGTAAATAGAAGAGAAATAAATATTCACGTACTTCAGGCAAAGATGGACAGTTACTGGTGAGCAGGTGCTGTCGGATAAAAATGAAGCGCTATAAGAGAGCGATACCTGGAGAGTGGCGACTTGAACTGGGTGCATATGTAGTGAACTACATCTTGCGGCAGCGATAATTCGAATTTGGAGCACAATAATTGTAATTTTGGTATCAAATTACAAACCAGTAATCGAGGTATTCCTCTATGTTCATTTCCATCCTGCAAAACCGCACTAAATTCTCACAAATCACCCTCTTCGTGCAGCATTCACATCAGCTTCCCATTTACTTCTCTTTGATTCTTTTTATCTGGTTGATTGCATTTGTGCACATGTTCACTTCACACGCACTGGTGTCCAAAAGCTAAGGACAAACCAGATTTTTACCTGTATATGAAAAAATTTCATAACTGTAGCCAAATGTGGATATAAATTTACTGCCAAAATACTAATAAATTATATTACACAAAAAAAAAGGTAAAAATTTCATACAAATGAAATTGCAATATGTTTCTGGAAAAAGTTACAAATTTCCTAAGGACATAGTTAAGGAATTAATGTACAGCACTTCCAGAAAACTATGCAGAGAGATATTTCAGTATGGAATATGCATGCCCCGAACTACGATGCAGCTCTCATGTCATCGTACCATGCTTAGCAACAAGTGATTCAGGAGTTCTTGAGGCTAATTGGTCCACTCATCCTTTAGAGCAAGGATAGAGTATTATTTGTTTTTGGAGACAAATTTCGAGCAGCAATGCATCTCCCTATTGCATCCCAAACATGGTCTATAGGGTCCAGATCTGGGAAGCGTGCTGGCCACTCAATTTCATTAATATCCTTAGTCTCCAGAAGTATCTGCACTGCTTGTGTACAATGTGTTATGTTATCCATAAAAATTTTATGTTATCCATAAAAATGAATCCCTCACCTACAGTATCATTACCCAAGCATTTCTGTATCTATCCCTTTCAAGAACATGCTCGTGATGGCAAGAAGTACCACTTTCATGCCAGATCAAGTATTGCACAGAATTGGAGGACAGACTAAAACAACTCTCACCTGCAAAGAGCACATTAGTCCACTGGGGGTCTGTCCAAATTTTATGGATACAACAACACTGAAAACGTGCACCATGATGAACTGCGTGCAGACTACAGGCCTTTGAGTATAGAGGCCTACTTGTTGCAGATATCTTGATCTTGCCACAATCTGTCAAGATATTCACATACCTGTGCTTGACTGGAATCGACTTGCAAGCTGGCCTGCTGTGGTGCATCAATTACTTTTTGCTGTTATAACAAAAAATCTGTCTTCATGTTCCATGGTAGAGCAAGGGCAACCTCTTAGCAAACATCTGGAACACATTCCATTAGTTTGAAAAGGTGCCTGGATACAACACTATGTGAGATTCCAAACTCTCTAGCAATATCAGTAATTCTAAGGCCTTTCATGCTTTCCAATTAGTCTTCCCCACGTGAAATCATCTAGATGATGTCTTCGAGACATTACAATACATCCAAGATTGTTGTAACTGTATACCTTCATGAAAACAGCTTTCTTGAAGCGCAATTCACTAAGCAGAACCTTTTATCTTGTTGAATGCTACCACATTACCCCTTGCATATAATTTGAAAATTTGAATGTGTACCTGCTTTCTACTCCAAATCGTCAGTACTAAAATGTGCCACAAGCTGATTCATCTGAATTTGTGGTTGTAATCTTCAGAAATAGTGATTGTTCTTAGGATTTGGACACCAGTGTATAATACCATGTCAGGGAGTTTCGAAATTACATTTAAATGCTAATTTTCTATAGATCATTTCTTCCCATAGTCACTTCTTCCTTGGAGACTTTAAAATTCGTAACTCCACTGGGCTTTACTTTTCAAAATATACTGATTCATTAGATAGAGATGCTTAATCATTTGCTATCACCAACAATCGAACTTACACACTGTATATATGTATATATATATATGCCTACCAGAATATCGGATAACCCCGAACACATACACAATCCTTCACAAGAACACCAAAGTATATTTGTGAACGTTGTTTGTTTTTGAGGCAGTTAAAAACAGAATCAGCCAGTGTTGATTCTTCTCCCACAGAGTAACATTCATAAAGTTCTCTAAAACTCTAAGAAGGCTGCACAAGCGACATATCAATCATGCAAATTACTTCCATCAAAATCTAAATCTCCCATTTCTGTTTATATGACAACTCAAAATAGTTGCAAGTAAATTACTAACCTATCCAGAACTGATCTTGAAAGCTAAAAGGCAGATGGATACATTATAAATGCAAGAAACTTAGTTTGTTAAATATAAGTCATGCTTTCTTGTATAACTCTGTTTTTGACTCTTTTCTATTTCATTACTATGAGTAGAAAGAGGAGAGAAAAAACATCAGGGTGACTTTCCTGCCAACCTGGCAGAAAACACTCATATCTGTGGTCTATACTCTTTGGTCAAGTGTTTTATTTCTATCCCAGCTCTCAGATCCATAAATTAAAATTGGTTTGAACACTGTCTTGTATACAGCTCATTTAGTGTGTTTTCACTAATTTCTCTCTTATTCCATATAAATTTATTCAATTGACTTCCTATAATACCAAGTTTGTTGATTCTGTTGTCTATTTCCATATTTAATTTACAATCCTCATTAAAAATCAGACGTGGTGATACCAAGGTGGAAGCAATGGAGAAGTCATCTTTACCTATACGAGTTGCCAAAAGGTGTCTCCCTTATTATTAAATTACTCTGGATTTAGAGAAAGATATTGGAAGTTTTTTTTTTTCCACTTGGCCAGACTATAATAAATTTAGTTTAATCCTTCATCCAAGTATAAGCAAACAAAGTTTATGCCTGAAGTATCTTCAGGATTGAGGCAACTCGTGGTAAAGGTGGCCCAAGCTCTCATCACTCCTTGTCTTAGTATCTCCCATAATGCAAAGCACATCTCCTTGCGGACATGTATAATACTATGCATTAAGGGAAGGGCCACTACCCAGACCAGTTTCGACCTTTATTGAGGTCTCGTCAGTGGGAGCCAGACCTAGAGGTGATGATAGAGTAATTTAATAATAAGGTGAGACACCTTTTGGTAACTCGTATAGGTAAAGATGACTTCTCCATTCAGGGCCGTCACTAGATTAGATCGCACCCTGACGCAAACAATTACATATCGCCCCTGATGGATTATAAGACTAAATATAAGAAAATTTCCAGTTGCTATTTTACTTTTTATTACAAGAGAAACATTAATGCAAAACGATTATATAATAATATTAATTAAAAGTCTCTACGGGGATATCACAACAAAACTGTTTAGAGCTTTTCTAAATTTAAATTATAAGCTATGTCCACCTCTATCGATATAGTTGCTAGATCAACCAATCTTTCTTGGGTCATTGCTGTTTGCAAATAATTTTTAATCAGTTTAAGCTGGGAAAAACTTCTTTCTGCACTTGCTACACTAACAAGAATTGTTAGCGTAGTGGCGATACCTACCGCAATATGGCTGGCGAGCACCCTTGTTAAGCTGTGCTGTGAAACAGGCTGCCTCTATTCGACACCCTGTACTGTCTCCATTGCTTCTACCTTGGTATCACCACCTCTGGGTCTGGCTCCCACTTACGAGATCTCAATAAAGGCCGAAAACGGTCTGGGTAGCGGCCCTTCCCTTAATACATAGCATTATATGTCTTTTACCACGAGTTGCTTGAGTCCTGCAGATACTTCAGGCACAAACTCTGCTTGCTTACACTTGGATAAAGGATTAAACCAAATTCATTATAGTCTGGCCAAGTGGGGGAAAAAAAAAAATTCCAATATTACAACAGTTATTCAATCAGGGAATCATGCAGACTTGTAGTGGATTTATTTAGAAGTATAACATCATCCACATAAAGTAAAGATCTCAGATTAACATCCCCAATTTTGCTATCATGATTAATAGCACATTCCTTCATAATGTGATCCATATACATAATAAATAACAGAGGGGATAATTTACATCCTTGTATGACATCAGATTTAACATTAAACTCTCTTCATGTACTTCGTTCAATTAAAACTGCTGACTTACAACTCAAATAAAGACTAAGTATTGCTTGATATAATGCTCCACTGACACCATACAACTGTAGCATTTTGAATACCTTCTCTCTTGGCACCGTGGTGAAAATCTGCTCCTAACAACCTCTATTTGGACTGAATCCTGCTTGTTCTTCACCAAGTTTCCCTTTCACAATCCTTCTGAAGCATTTCTCAAGTATAGTTACATAAATCTTACCAGGAACACTCAGTAGGGAAATATCTCTGTAATTCTCACATTCAGGTTTATTTCAATTTTTATATATGGGTACTATGAGAGCTCTACTTGACTCATCTGGGATTCGTCCCTCTGTCCAGACCTACTGAATTATGCAGTGCAGCCACTGTAAGACTTTTATATCTCCATACTTCAGAGTTTCTGGTCAAATACCATCTACTTCTGCTGCCTTTCCACATTTCAAGCTTTTACTATATATTGCAATTTTTCAAAGTAACTACCCCATACTAAGGATATCTTTTTCTCCCGTTTTCCTGTCATTTTTATCATCTCTAATTCCTTTTACAGAACGCTTTCCTCGATTTCTGAGCTTCTTCAACAACCTCCAGAATATCTTGGCACCTTCTTGATATTTATTTTCTATGTCCTTGCCAAAGTCCTCCCATGACTTTTGTTTAGCTAGTTTTACACAGTGTTTAGCTTTCTTACATTTCTCTCTGTATTCTGTTGAGAGGACAAGCTGACTTGTTTGTCAGGAATTTTTGATATGCTTCCTTCTTTTCATTCACTGCCTCTTCAACTTCCTGTGTCCACCAGCAGTTCTGATTTTTCGATCCTTGCAGGACAACCTCACCACATGCCTCTCTGACTGAATCAAGGTTATATTTCTTCAGGATATGCCAATGAATCTTCAAGGTTTTGTTTTTGTTCTCAAACTCTTTCATGTTTTCTTAAATACACAAACTTAAATGTTTGTGTATTTTAGCCTACAGTTCACATCTGAGAGCTGCTAAACTTTTATTCACTTTAAAGCTTTCTTACATGTTCTTCTTTTCAATATGAAATTCAGTTTATTCTGTTCGAGACTAAATGGTTATCACTTCCAATTTCAGATCCTCTGTACACTCTAGTGGCCTGCACCACTGAGAAAACAATACTATCAAGAATAACATGGTCAATGAGACTTTTCTTATTCCTTGCCTCTTCTCTCTATCTGAATTTGTGCACATTTTTATGTTGGAACATTGTGTTAGTAATAACCAGTCCATGTCCTGAGCAGAAATCCAACAGGCATTTGCCATTATTATTAGCCTTGCTCTGTTCTCCAGATTTTCCCAAAATATTTTTGTATTTCTGACAATCATTTCCTGCTGCTATTTAGATCCCCAACCAGGACGAACTTTTCCTTTTTTTTTTTTTTTTTGTTTGTCTTGTTTCAGTCATCCTTATTATGTCTATCTAGTACTTATCCAATTCCTCAACCAGCTTCATTTCTTTGCCATTCAGGCTTCTTATGTTGATAGTACTGATCTTGAATTGGAGTGTGTTGCAGGATTTGCTAATCATGATAGAATTTCTCTGATAGTTAAGTTGAACTGCTCCAGAGACAACTTCACTTCTGTGCAACCTTTTCCACTCTCCTTATCTCAATGATATTCATCATGCAATTGAGAAATTATCCTATTTTCAATTTATACTTAAGAAGGGCAAGAAATCCCATATATTCCAGCATACAAGTCGGAATATACCTGGATACAACCAATATGGCAGTTTGAGTTTTTATAGTATACTCGTCGTATAAGTCGACTCGAAAAATTTCTTTTTCGTATCGACCAGTTGACCAATAGTGAACTAAAGTGCAATAGCTCCTTTTAAAGGAATGAAATATGACGCGAGTTTTAAGTGCAAAGTGATTAAATTTACAAAAGAAAATACCTAACTGTGTTGCTGCACGTCAGTTCGGAGTAAATGAAAAACTAGTTCGTGATTGGAGAAAAAATGAAACTTTAATAATGAAAATGCCAAAAAATAAGTGCGCATTATGGAAAGAAATTTGTAAGTGGCCTATTCTGGAAAATAATGTTGCGGATTGGATTCGAGAAAATCACCAAAATGGACTCATTATAATGAGAAATAATATTCGTTTATTTGCTTTGAAGTGGGGCAAAGCAAATAAAAAGGACAGCAAAAACTTCAAAGCTACAGTAGTTGGTGCAGCCAGTTTATGGAAAGGAAAAATTTAGTGCTTCACCTAAAAACGAAAATCGCACAGAAGCTGCCAAAGGATTTGGAAGATAAGTTATTAAGTTTTCAAAGATTTATAATTGCTAAAAGAAAGCATAAATCTATTAAGCATAAACTTTACCCTTTGCCTCAATCCAATAGTTCTGAAGCACCATACACATACAAACTTGTTTGCTTCAGTCAAATGAAAAATACATATCTGAAATATCCAAAGCATATTCACCATATAAAACCACATAAATTCCAGTTTGGCTCAGCATGAGATTGGCAACAGTAGCTACTCTTTAGACAACCAAATCTGAATAGTAATGATGGACTTTCTATTCCCAAAGTTAGAAAAATTATAATTTTTCTTTTTACTAAAATAAAGAGCCAAAAGGCTTCAGTTCAGCTATGTAAAATTATATAAGTGGATATTAGATATAGCATTATTTCAAAGCTGAATGTAGAAACTGTGAAAATCTCATAAAAATAAGTTGACCAGAGAGTATTCCTGTAAGCTCTCTCTAGTCAACTTATTTTTATGAAACTTTCACAGTTTCTACATTCGGCTTTGAAATAATGCTGGATCTAATATCCACTTTACTTATATAAATTTGCATCACCGAACTGAAGCCTTTTGGCTCTTTATTTTAGTAAATACTTTTACACATTGACCGAGCGTTCGGTTACGAAAAATACACCTTCGACATAACATAACTGCTTAAGTACTGAACGAGAGTTAATGCTCTCTTAAGGTTTCTGCGTGTCTCTGAGGAGAACCAACTAGTTCGAAACAGCTATCACAGGCCAGTAAAACCTTATCAAAATGGACTTTCTATGAGAAAGTGAATATATAAATGAGCAAGCATTGTTTATGTTTTCTAAGTAGTCTGCGCTAAGGTAACTCGTGAATGCAAGTGAGTGTATTCCTGTAAGCTCTCTGGTCAACTTATGTTTTACGAAACTTTCACAGTTTCTACATTCGGCTTTGAAATAATGCTGGATCTAATATCCACTTATATATAATAATAAGTAAAATGGATATAAGCCCCTCTCCCAAAAGTTCCAGTCCAGTGTTGTAATTTTAATCTGTTATACACATATACTTAAGAGAGCAACTGTTAAGCACGCAGCCATAATCAACTGAATTGAAGTTTTTGTTTTCTCTCTTTCTCTATCTCTAGCATTTCACAATATGTTTTGGTCTATTGAAAGCAATATATCAAAAATATCTGTAAATAACTAGTTTTTCAGTTAATTAAATAACCAATTTGCTCACTATATTAGGTATTCCTTATTTCTAAACTAGGAAAAATCCATAGGGTCTACTAAACATTAGGATCACTTTGCAACATTACTCAAAAAGTAAAGAAATGTCATCATTTGTAAGTGACTCACAATTTTATAAGTAAGGCTAGACTGCATTCTATGTGTAACATAAAGTCTAATATTGCTATTTGTTTAAGCATTACTACAAAATTGTGGCCAAGGCTAAGAGTACTTACAGCTGATCTGAAGAACCTTTCAGAATAATGGTTAATGACAACGGAGATGAAATCAGCAGCTGAGGTGTTGCACTAGGTATTCTGTTGAACTCTACAATATCTTTATTTTTAACTTTTAGAAATTTCTATGTGTAGAAAAAATGTATGCCAAAATGGACCAATCATTGCTCCAGACTAAGCTTATATGGCACTTCAAAAGACTAATATTTATCGTTGTGTAGTCTTTGGTGGTGAGAGGACATGCTAGGAATATTTTTGCTAGGTCTTACTCCACAATTAAAGAATTAGATGGGATAGTAAACTAATTTTATCGATTACTCGACTAATTTTGTGAAAATCTTTTGATTCACATCATCAGGAGAATTCTGTGAATAAACTAAAAAACACGTAATGACAATGGAAAGAGAGCATTGGCTACGATGTTGCTTGTTGATTTAGGGACTGCTGTGTGCTACTGGTAACATCATGTGTCTGTCGTGATGAATTAGAGAAAGCTAGACTTTATGTAAATTTATCCCTTGTTTTTTTTTGTTGCACTGTAGATGTTTCATCATTTCAGCTAATTCTTTGAAATCTCTGGGAGAAAAAAATCCGTAATCTATGTGGAGCATTTTTGTTTGTTAACATAATACTTGATGTTTTGTTTTAGTTGTATGTGCTGCCTGTCCTGATTTCTGTTTTGTTTTGTTCTAAATATACTTGAAGTGTTCAGATTGGCATAACTCTTCTAACATACCTGTCTGTCTCCCTTTAATGTAACATAAACCACAATTACAGTTACTCAATTTCCATAGATACTTTGTTTCCCCCCCCCCCCCACCACCAACCAAATGCTGAAAAATTTCCTCTTCATCAATCTTATAAAACCATTTTATAAAACCCTCTGCCATTCCACTCATTCATCACTCTCCTATCATTCTATTATATCCTCACTTTTAAGCCAATTAAACAATAAAGGTGGATAGGGAGAAAACAAACAAACAAAAATTAGTTTACTATTCCATCTGATTCTTTAACTGGAGAGTAATAGTGTCAAAAACATTCCTAGCACATCCTCTCTTCCAAGAAGCCTAGGTAACGATATCTAAACTCAAGAAACGTCACTGCTCTCCAAAGTGAATAAATCTGGAAAAACTAAGAATACAACAAAAACTTTTTCGGAATATGTTAACATTTCGTCTAGTGTTACAGTGATCAGCATTCATTTCGATAAATTAATTATGGAGACTACAACTGCATTAGAAATAATTACTTTAATTTCCTAACATTTTGAGCTACATATTAAGGACACCCATCTGGAGTATACACATATATACACAAATACAAGCTATATTAAATTTCAAGCAGTATGCTAAAGTAACAATGATCTGATTGACTGTTTGGTCAAACAGTTGATCAAATCAATTTAGGCCACCAGTTTGATCAACTGATCAAATTGGTGGCCTAATCAATAATTTAACATAAGCAGTTGTTATTTTAAAGCTAAAATCCCAGATTAGGACAGTCTTAATTAACTCTTCAACCAAAAGGTTATGTATAGAATATGTACCAACCATATTCTTGGAATTTTTAGACTATCATTATTGTTAAGATTAGAGTGGTTGATAAGAATTTCACAGGCTTCTTTAAATTTACACCTATACAATGTTTTGGTATGATGTGAATTGATGGTCCTTCTGTTAAATGGAAAGTACTCAGCCTTCAGGAAGCAGTCGACTTCGCATTTAACCATACAAAACAAAGTAATTTAACAAATAAATCATGAACTGACTGTAGATGCAAACTATTGAAAGGATTATTACTATCATTCATTTCACACCTCCATGGAATCAAAAAAATCACTGGAAGGTCAACAACTCATGAAAAAATCAAACGATGCCTTAAATCCATCCACAGTTTTGCCAGTAACTGCACTTTTGAACAATGCATTCTCTCACCTACCACTCTCCATGCAAAGAACATGCTTCTCACACCCCTTACTTTACAGCTTTCAGAGGTCTCTTGTTCTACCCTTGTTCCAGTCTGCTCTATCAAAAATATCCTCCACATTAATCTGGTAATACAAATCACCAACTAATGTTTCAATCATATCCCCTCTTTATATTCACAAGTGTCTGAATGTTGCATTTACTGATTCTTTTTTTATATCCCATATCCCATAGACCTGAAACTGACTCAGTGAGCATTACTGGAACATTGCCTGGAAAGCATTTCTGCTGAAAAAGTATATCTTCCCTAGTTGGAGGAAATGCCAACAAGACCTCTGGGTGGTAGATGTCTTTCATCCCCCAGGAAATTACCACCACCACTTTGCTTATGAGAGACCTGAAGTGGCTGCAGCAATATTTGTTCGTTCAAATCCTGAAGCCACCTACAGTCATCTAAGCCAGAAGTACTAATTCTAGCAGAAACCCAACTAGCAATCTCAACAGCCACTGTCCATCTCAATTTCCCTCTTGCCACAAGGGTGGCACTTGCATTCATCATGTAAGAGGGAAAATGATTATGGAAGGATGACTTTAATCAATGCTGATGGTTGGAAGTTGATAGAAACAAAAGAAATAGTTTTGCTGAATGATCACTTTGCAAAGGTCTCATCCAGGTGAAATTTTTGCAGTTGTTTATGTGACAGACTCATGTCAGAATTGAAGCAAGTGGACAAGAGGTTCACCTACCTCAATTCTGACATGCACAGGAAAAAATTATGTGCAGCTCCACCTACAGGCATCTAAACCAGAAGTACTATTCCTATCAGAACCAACCCCCAACTATCTACCTCAACTACACATTACACAACTCTTTCTGCCACAAGGGCTGCACGTGTGCATTCATCAGAACCAACATACCATGGCAGAGACTGTACATCCTTGAATCCCCCACTGTTTGATCTGCTTTGGCTCAAAATTTCTCTACCAAACCAACCTCATATGCTCTTTCTGCTGCTCTCCAAATTCTGTCAACCACTCTGACCTCTTCAACTACCTCTCCCTAAAACTCAACTTTCAGCAGTTGAAATACCCCAAGTGAGGTCATCCTTCTTGGGGACCTCAATGTCCACAACTCACACTGGCATCCCTTCTCTAGTTTCACCGACCAAACAAGCAGGGATGCTGAAGTGTCTGCCATCATCAATGGCCTATTGCAAATCATCATTCTTTATACCAGAATACCTGACAATCCCCTCCAATTTGCCAACACACTTGACTTCTTCCAAACAAGCTCTCCTTCCAGGTATACTGTGGTTGTCAGTTCTCCTCTTGCTAACTCAGACCATAACCTCATACATTTCTTTTGCCACACAACAACAACCTTCAACCAGTCACATTCTCCTGTCGTTTGGTACTACAAGGGTACCCACTGGAAGGCCTCTGGGATTTCTATTTCTCTTTCCATGGTCCGACTACTGCTTCAGTTCTTCTGATCTCATACACAGGTTACAGCAGCGCATATGGTAAACAGTCAGTAAGACAATCGCAAACATCCATGCCCTTGGCAGGATTTGAAACCACAGCCTCTTGACTAGCGAGCAGATATGCTAACCACTTCACCAACCAGGCCGGTCCCAAGAATGTGGATGGCACATATTCTGCCCACATCACCTTTTTGTCTAAGAGTTAATTATAATTAGGATTATAGTAATCTAGGGTCGTAGTTGTAATACAACAAACAATCATGTTAAATTATTGATTAGGCCAAAAATTTAACTGTATTAAAAGTATCGATATGAATTTGTTCTCTGATAAGGTTATAAATAGGATATAGCTTTGATGCAGTTTTTTATTTTATTTTTTTCCCTACTAAGGTCAGGCCAGTAGAATAATGGTTTATCAAATCACTGTCACTTTGGTATACTGTTCAAAATGTAAGATTGTTTTAATAATATATAAAATCCACCATTCATCAATCAACACATTGAATGCAGAATTTTTTGCAACAACAGGAACATGAATCTGCACAAAAACATTCAGAACCAAGGCAGCATGGGTTTCCATGGTAGAACTGGAATATGCAAACCCCAAGTTACTAGAATCTATATGCAGCGTATACAGCAGGACATGTGTAAGGAATGATGAATCACACCACAACCTCTACCGAGCAGATGGATGGGTGTGATGCCCAGTGAATTCCTGTTACCAGACTGCTTAGCCCCAACTATGAAATTCAGAGGAGGCAACGTGATGGTATGGTCCAATTTTTCTTGATTTGGCCTCAATGTCTATTGTGGTGTCACAAACAGTGAACTCTGAGAGGTATCTGAACATTCTGTGCAGATTCATGTTCCTGTTGTTTCAAAAAATTCTGCATTCAATGTGTTGATTGATCCAAAATTCCAACTGATCACTATTGTATGCTTCTGAAAGTATGTCTTGAAGGACTGCTACAGTCATCGTAATGAAAGGAGGTCCTACATGTTATTATGTGATCACCATGGCTGTTTGTTCTTTACATTATGGTGTCTGTTGACTTCTTCCCAAGCAATTTAAAATCACTCACAGATAACAGATCAAGGATGCTGCATCAAAAAGTTTAAAGGTTGCCTTCTACCACATCAACAAGATCTCTAATCACATGAAACCTCCAAAACCTTTTCTCATCTGCACCTTTAAGAACCAGGTGTCTATGAGATCAGTTGTAGATGTGGTTTACACTTCATAGGACAGATAAGGAAACAAGAGAGGTATGCTAATTTGAACACTTGAAGGATGTCGAGAACAAAAGAAAACAAATCAGAACTGGCAGCACATACAATTAAAACAAAACATCAAGTATTATGGCAATAAACAAAAATGCTTCACATAGATTACAGATTTCTTTTTCAAAAGAATTAAGAAAATCAGCTGAAATGATGTATGTCCTTTACATTGCAACAACAAACAAGGGATGAATTTACATCTGGTCTGGTCTTCTTTAATTCTTCATAACACACATGTAAGTTACTAGTATTATACAGCAGCCTATTAACCCATGAGCAAATATGCACATTATTCGTAAAGGACTTTCATCATCAACATTAAGTAATTAGTAATATTAGTTTACCATCAAATCCAGTTCTTTAATTGTGGAGTAACATACCAGCAGAAACATAGTAAGGATGCTACAGCAACAAAATGTAAAGTTGGCTTCTATCCCATCAATAAGATCTCTAATCAGCTGAAACCTCCAAAACTTCCCCATTTGACTCTTAAAAAAACAGATGTCTAAACGATTAGCTGTAGTTGTGTCTACCTATAATGGACAGACAAGCAGGTCGGGAGAGGTGTGCAAATTTGACTCCTGATTTGCGTTTTCTTTGGTTCTCAACATCCTTGAAGTGGTCAAATTGGCATACCTCTCCTGACAACTGAAACAAAACATCACATATTGTGTCAACAAACAAACAAACAAAAAAAATGCTCCACATACATTACAGATTTTTTTTTCCCCCCAAGAGTGTTCAAAGAATAAGCAAATGATGAAAGTCCTTTACAGTGCAAAAAACGGGATGTGCAAAGGGATGAATTAACATCAATTCTGATCTTTACTTCATCACAAAACACACACACACATGTAGTTACCAGTAGTATATATAGTAGTCCTCAAACCAGTACACATCATAGCAAATGCACATTTTCCCATTGTTATTCATGTTCAAATATTTCAATTATTTAGCTCTTATTACCTGTGTTTTTAGTTTATTCATGGAATTCTCCAGATAATGAGAGACAAAAGATTTTCACAAAACTAGTCGAGTAAACAATAAAATTAGTTTACTATCCCATCCAATTCTTTAAATGGAGGAGGAATTCCAGCAAAAAAATTCCCAGGAAGATTAATATTCAACAGACTGTGCTTATACTGAATAAAATGCAATATAATAATTTTTACATATCATTCCTAACTTTTCAAAGGCCACATAAGTTGAGATAGCATTATTTTGAGTCTATGTTTAGAATAATCTAAGGAACCCTCATTATGTGATAAATAAAATGACATACATATGATATGCTAATGAGATGGTTATAAATACATGCTTTTTTTTTTTTTTAAATTTCAGTACTTATTAAATATTCGCTGAATATAATGTTAAATCTGTATCAGTTTAAATCTTTCTGTATTGTTTCAAAAGATTATGATATAAAATGATGATATCTACTCATCAGAAAGGATTCAACACCAAAAAACTGTCCGAAACACATCAACCATTGCAGGCCTATTTTATCAAATGGCTTTAGGCACAAAATGTTGTATGAGGGTAGCCTGAAAGGTTCTCGGCCTCAAACATAGATGGCAACACTATTGGCAAGATTTTTTTTCTAAGTTGGTACATCTGTCATAAGCATCCATGTGAAATTGCAAGTCGTTCTATCAAGTAGTTTGTTTTATAGAACTGTCTGAAGCGAAAGTGTTGTCTGTATCCCTTGAAATGGATAAAATTGAGTACCATGTGGTTATAAAATTCTTTGTAAAAGAAGATTTAACGCCAAAAGAAATTCATTCGAAGTTTATGGGCATTCTTCTCCTTTGTTTTGGGCAATTAAGAAATGGGCTGCTGAGTTTAAACGTGGCCATACCAGCCTTGAAGATAATCCATGTCAAGGACGTCCAAAAAAGTGTAACACCACCAGAAATCATTGATCGAGTGCATGATATGGTATTCGATGACCGGCGAGTCAAAGTGCATGAAATTGCTGAGACTGTAGGCATTATAAAAGAACATGTATGGTATATTTTGCATGAAGAATTGCATATGAAAAAGATTGTGCAAGATGGGTGGCGCGTTTGCCCACAGCAGATCAAAAACGCACTCACATGAAAATCTCTGAACAGTGCTTGGAGCATTTTAACAAGAATAAAACTGATTTTGTGCATCAATTTATTACTATGGATGAGACTTGGATTCACCATTACACACCAGAATCCAAACAGTGGACAGAAGCCGGTTGTTCAGTGCCAAAGTGAACAAAGTCGGTTCCATCAGTAGGAAAGGTCATGGCATCTTGTTTATTAATTATCTTGAAAAGGGTAAAACAATAACCAGGGAATATTATTCCAATCTTTTAACCAGACTAGATGAAAAAAATTGTGAGAAAAGACCCAGTTTGCAGAAGAAAAAAATCATCTTTCATCAGGACAATACACATGCCCATAAAAGTGTTTTGGCAAATGGGAAAATTAAGGGATCTGCACTACGAATTGTAGAAACATTCACCCTATTCCCCAGATTTGGCTTCCTCTGACTTCTCTCTCTTCCCAAAACTAAAACTCTTCCTTGCTGGTTAGTGTTTTTCTTTGAATTAAGAAGTGATTGCAGCTGTAGAGGGGTATTTTACAGATCTCACTGAAAACCACTATAGGGATGGGATAATGGCTGGAGCATCGCTGGAATAAATGTATTAGTCTTAAGGGAGATTATGTTGAAAAATAAAAATAATTTTGAAATTATAAATTCATTTTTTCATTCTTAGGCCGAGAACTTTTCAGACCACCCTTGTACTCTCCCTTCAAAATATATAATTCCTGTTACATTTTCACCTTTGTTACAATAGCTATGAAATTTTTTTCAGTAAAAGATAAACCAGTGTCACTTGACTCCTGAAGAAAAATAATTTCACATCTATTAAAATAAAAATAGCTTATGGTAGCTGAAAATGATGTTAGTGCAGCCTTGGTCCTGCTTGCTTCTAATGAGCTCAGCACTCCCCTTGAACAGGGGTATAAAATTTTTAAACCGATAATGTAGACATACAAACTCCAAAATCATTTAATAGAAAGTCCAATGTTGCATCCCCCCCCCCCCACAAGTCTGTCAATGCTACTTCTCTCATTTATTCGTTTTACAAAGTATTTAGTCCAATTTCACTACGCTTACTACACCAAGCTTCGTATTCCTCATTTGAAATACTTTTATCTGGTAAGATTTACCTTGTAGTTGGCAACAAAGTTCTGTATGCCAAATACTAGATTATTCATATTCAGCTACCTAGCAGCTGGTTTAAATGGCCAGATATTCAAAGCATTAAATATGAATAACAATAATAAATGACCTTTTCACTCAATTTGCATCCACTGGTACTTGTACCATTCTGCTGATGTTAACAGTGTTCAAACAAGTATTACCTGTAAAACAAATACTATGCGAACTCACCTGCCTGAAGACTTCTTCGATTTTTGATCTGACTTGGTTTTACCAAATGTTCACCATTTTCCTGATTAAATACACTGGCATACAACTCACTGTCATCACTAGGACTAAGAGGAGGACCATCATTATAACTTGTTGGTGAGATGGGTTCATCATCTGGACCATGACTGCTATCCATTGGGAGCTGTTCATACAGTCCTTCAGATTCAGCTCTATAGAAAACAATAATATTTCAAATCAAACTGAAATGATTAATGTTATTTAACATTAAGATATCCATTTTTCAAAAGTCTTTGAAGCACTACTTTGTTTCCATTAGGAGTAAACAGAACTTAAAATGGATCACTTAGGTTCAAAGCCAGATAACTGACACAGTTGGGATATTTACATAGCTAATAGGGAATATGGAACAAGCTACTCACTTTCCAATCTGTTCCCCATTAACAGGTTATCTACTTCGGTATTGAAAAAATTGGCTGACCATTTAAAGACTTGGTTAGCCAAATAGCATTCTATATTCACTATACATTTCATTGTACAAAATAATTGGATAAAATGTTGGTGTTCAGGCACTACATAGTCATACAAACCACTGATTTTGCCAGGGAAAATTTTAAAATTGGTAATTAGTAAGAATTATTCGCATAATTATAGTCTCACAGCAAGTTTTACTATAGAAGTAGAGGAATTTTTCATGCCACTAGAAAGGACATATGACATAAAGCTACTTGTTAGAGATCTGAACAGAAAAGTAGGTAATGAACATCAGGCATATGTAAATACTTTGGGAAGTTTTGGAGAAAAGTATCAAGTTCATATTAGTACCCACTGGGTTTCTGTTTGTGGCATGGACTAGTTACTCTCACCATGTTTTAACATAAATTCACATGCAATGAACATACAAGTACTGTGTCTTGTTGACTGTGTTATTATTCTTGAGACTGGCTCAAGATACAATCGAATACAGGAAATTTGAAAGAGGAAGTGATCACTATTTAGTTTTTGGATGGGATAAAAATGAGTGTCATTTAAGAGAAAAATACATAAAAGTTTTCAGAAACTTCAAAGTTGCATAACATTAGGCTCAACTGTTCAAAATTATTGAAAAAAAAATTATATCATTAAAAAAAAAAAACCAAACCTTAGAGAGAGACTGATTGAAATGGTTGGCAATTAGCAAATCATGTGGCTAAGATGGAAAAATTAGAACTCCTTTTTGAGTATTGAATCTTTGATTTGAAAAGGCTGCCCTCACTGATGGAAGATAAACTTTAATGCTTTGTGTGAAACTACTATAACCCTTGTTGGAGGATACTTCATGCTTCCAGTAAGCATCTTGTAAAAGTTCTATGTTTAATCTTTAGAACAGCATTTCTTGACTACGTTAAAAAAAAGAAAAGAAAGGAAAAGAAAGAAAAATAAATATATGAACTTAGTAAAAAAACAGAAAATCCTTATCTCACACACAATACTAACTTACTATAAGTCTGCAACCTTTTGTGAGTGGGAGCTACGTAATAAAAAAGAAAAGATCTAGATCCTGAAATAGTGTATTCACTCTCATTTCACTGATCCCTGCTGCACAGATAAATTATCTTATAATTTCTTTAGAGTTTTTAGAATGATGTCAGATGATTTATTCTTCCTCATCTCAGTAATATCTATTATAATTTCATCTCTACTTCTTTTCATCTTCCTCATCTCAGTAATACCTATTATAATTTCATCTCTGCCACTTTTCTGTTACTAATTTGCATGTTGATTGACTTTGTGCTTATTCTGTTGAGTTTGTTTCATTGCTTAGTTTTTGCTATGCACTTTAGCTAGGAAACTATGTGTGCCACACAGAATTAAGCAAAGTCCATCAACATGCAAAGTAGTAAGAAAAATGAGGTAGAGATGAACTTATTATAAGTTCATTATTATAACTTCAATTTTCCTGTATTCCATTGTGTCTTGAGCAAATCTCAAGATATTGCTATTGATAACAACACAGCCAACAAGACTTACAAGGTGTTCGGGATAAATTTGACATATTTATAATTAATTATATTTTTCCGTAAGTTACATGTATTAACACACACTTCTCTTCATTTAAAAGTTTGGACCCTTCTTCATTCATATACAAGATGTCAGAAAGGATGGATAGCTGGAACCCACCTGAATCATGGAAGAGAATAACTTGTATCATGATGATTCGTGCCCGCCATCAAAATAAGGATATTACGACTGCTGCCCAATGCTCCCTGAATACAGTAAAAACAATCAGGCATGAACTAGAGACTTGCAATGGTGACTACGAGGATGTAGCAAGAAGAAAGATCCCTAGCAGACGATCTGATTGCGTTCGTACAGCAGAATTCCTCGCAAATCTGCAGGAACAGGTGTTGAAGAACCCTGGCATTAGAATTCGGGCTTTGTTCGTGGAGTTGCTAACTGTAGTCAAGCCCTGGATAACAAGGGTAGCCAATGGTAGGCCGTATGTATGGCAGCAGGATTCGGCCCCTTGCCACACCTCTGGGAAAAGTCAAAAATGGTTGTCTGAAAATTTCTACGACTTCACCAGTCCAAATGTTTGGCCTCCAAACTCCCCAGACCTTAACCCCATGGATTATTTTGTATGGGGCGCAGTTGAAAAAGACACCAATCGCACTTCCAGTAATACAAAAGCCCAGTTAATGGATAAAATTAAAACAGTTTTTGCGGCCCTTCCCAGGGAGACTGTAG
Organism: Typopeltis vanoorti; assembly: GCF_054136105.1. Lineage (NCBI taxonomy): Eukaryota > Metazoa > Arthropoda > Arachnida > Uropygi > Thelyphonidae > Typopeltis > Typopeltis vanoorti. The sequence goes on from NC_143568.1 coordinate 80,531,440, forward strand.
CATCAGCTTGTTCGAGGTTCCGAAGCAGAATTGAAGCTGTGATCGATGCTAATGGTGGTTATTTTGAGTAAATCTTGTTGATAGTATTGTAATTAACTCTGCCTGTAATGTTTTTTTGTCAATTCATTAAATTTAATAGATACAAAGAAGATTTTCTTTTTCCTTACGAAACTGTCAAATTTATCCCGAACACCCTGTATTTCTTGTGTGTTCACAGCACATGAATTTATGTTAAAACATGGTGAGAGTAATAACTAGTCCATGTCACAAACAGAAACCCAGTGGGTGCTTGCCATTAATATGAACTTTACACTTCCCAAAGTATTTACATATGCCTGATGTTCATTTCCTAATTTTCTGTTCAAATCTCTAACAAGTAACTTTATGTCATATGTCCTTTCTAGAGGCATGAAAAATTCCTGTACTTCTATAGTAAACTTGCTGTGGGACTATGATTATGCACAAATAAGTCTTTCTATCTAATTACCCATTTTGAAATTTTCCCTTATTATTCTACTTGAAAGTATCTGCCATGGAACTTTTATCTTTGGGTTCAGTGTTGCTAATAGTAACTACTCTCTCCTTTCCCTGATCATTATTTATAAAATAATGTATCTTGTAGTTACTACTTAGCACTTTCTCAAATGTTTTAGACTTTTAGTAACATTAATTATTACAACAAAGTATTTCTCTAATTTTTTTCAACTCGTTTCACTTCTTTTACAATAGATGCTTCTCATGTTGATGGTAGCTATAATTCTACTAACAATAAGTTTGAATTGGTTCCAATAACTGTCTATTCACTGCTCATATCACCATTTTTGATTTTGGTTTTATTCCATACAGAATACAATTTGTTCTGCTAAGTATGGAATTGCTAGCTCTTACTCATTAATTATACAGGTTGATATCTAATAATGAGATGCATGGTGAGAAGGTGAGGAATGGCCACTAGGTCAAAAGCCCTACTTAATTCTCTATGTGTCTTAAAGGCAAGTAGAGGTATTTTCCCAGGTTAACTAGATTCCCAGTTAAGCAATCCATACTGCTATTTATGCAGAAAGGGAGACAGTAAAAGAGAGAGAGAAAGCCCAGCAAATGCTGATGGGTTAGCAAGAGAATCTAAGCTTGGAGGGGGGGGGGGGGGATTGTAGTAGTAGTATAAGGGAAGCTGGTGAAGGAAGTCTTGTCTTCAGGTCTGAACTTGGTCCTTTAAAGCAGCGTTTCCCAAACTGGGAAGTTTTCATTATTTCACGGCCCTCAAGGGAGCCGTGAAATAATGAAACAAATTTAAAATGTTTTAAGACTAAGTAGACTTTTTTTTTTAATCTTAAAAGAAACGTGTTTAATTTTTATTATTTCTTTTTTGTTCTTTTTTTTATATTTCAAATGGAACAAATCACACATTGGTGTTTGGTTCACAAATTTTGCTTCATGTATTTCGGCAATTAATGAATATTAGTAAATGTATGCTTATTCATATAAGTTTCATTTCAAGGGTATTGACAAGAAACACAAAAAAGATTACAAACGCAAAATCTTGAATATAAATACAATAAATATTATAATAATATATGTCTATTTAAACTAAACATATTTGGTCATTTTATAATTAAGATACAAACTTACATTATAGCCTACCAGTTTTGCCAGAAACTGTCTGGCTTTTTCAAGGTGTTTACGGAAAGACAAAAACTAGTAAATGCAAATTGAAAGGAACATAAAAAAAGGTTGTAAACCAACTAGTAGCTAAGGTTACACATTTGCATGACAGAGAGGACTTATTGTTCTTATTCATTATCATGCATGCATGTTTGTTGTAAACGTGTAATCTGATTACTGGCTAGCTGTAATTCAGATTGATTTAGAGAGAGGATCAGGTTTTTCCACGAACTGTTTAGGATTACATCCTGATTTCTGTTGAGGTTTCTGCCAGTTATTAACACTATTGTGGCTTCCTTGAATAAACGATGTCTGTAGTCATCATCCAGATATGGCATGGAGCTGTTTTGCCACTCTATCGTGTGGTTAGACATACAGAAATGATGTGCTAAGCCGGAAGAGATACTTCTGTTGTGGTTTACATCACCAACATGTTCTTTTTGTCTGATTTCTGAACTCCATGAAGTTTGTCCGATGTTTTCTAAACTTCATGGAGTTTAGAAATCAGACAAAAAAAAACATGACGTGGTTAGACGTACATCATTTCTGTACATCTAACCACACGATAGAGTGGCAAAACAGCTCCATGCCATATCTGGATGATGACTACAGACATCGTTTATTCAAGGAAGCCACAATAGTGTTAATAACCGGCAGAAATCTCAACAGAAATCAGAGTGCAATCCTAAAGAGTTCATGGAAAAACCTGATCCTCTCTCTCTAAATCAATCTGAACTGAATACAGCTAGCCTGTAATCACATCACATGCTTACAACAAACATGCATGGTTGATAATGTATAAGAACAATAAGTCCTCTATGTCACGCGAATGTGTAACCTTAGCTACTAGTTGGTTTACAACGTTTTTTATGTTCCTTTCAATTTGCATTTACTAGTTTTTATGTCTTTCCGTAAACGCCTTGAAAAAGCCAAACAGTTTGCTGGCAAAACTGGTAGGCTATAATGTAAGTTTGTTTGTAAATGGTCAGTATTAAATAAGTTTGTATATTAATATGTCTATATTATGATTTTTTTCTATGGGGGCCATGAAATATTTTAATTTTTCAGGAGGGGGCCTTGGCATCCATAAGTTTGGGAAGCACCTTTAAAAGGCATTAACCATAATGAATTCAGAAAAAATCAAAAAATCCTTTCATTCATCCAATCGTCTGAGCACTTCCAGGATGTTGTAGTTGTGCTCGCTCATTATCAATGCCAGTTGGAGCCTTTTAGATGAATTCTGCACTTAATAAATGAATTCGGGATTATGCTCTTCTATCTGGATTTCTTCTTTCTGTGTAAGTCGCTACAGCATTCTTCAACCTTTTTACACCTGCAGACCGGCTGATGGCTAAGACAGAGACATAAACCAATGTAGACAGTATTTTGTTTATTAAATCCAATGTTATAAAATTACAATTTTTAGCTAGTGCGAAATCTGCTGCTGCTCAGAGGTTACAAAATTTGATATACATGGCTGGAGTGATAGATGAATCGCTGCAATAACATCCATTCGATTTCTCTGTTTATTACTGACATGGCTGAAAAAGTCTTTTCACACAAACAGGAAGTCGAAAAAACGACCAACAATTTGATAGCTTTATAACTCAGAGATGAATATTCTTTTTCGAGTGATATCCAAAATTGAGGCAACGACTGCATTTTATGTCTGGACACCAGAGTGACATCAGAAGACAACTCGATCAGCTTTTCTTTTTCATTAGGATCAAGTGCGCATGATTTTATATCTTACAAGAAGGGATTATTAATCCAGATTACCTTTACGAAGATCCTCATTTTCAGGGAAATAATTATTAAAGTTTTCAGCTAACACCCTTAAATGCTGACTTATTATGTTGATTATGACTTTCTTGTTGACATCAGTAGTAATCAAAAAATTCTCCCAAAAATAGAAACATTTTTGTATCTTCCTCTTGTATGTGATTATCTCAAAGAGCCAGCTTCTTTTTGAACGCATCGATTTTATTTCTCAGTGTAAAAATATTTGTACAAGACCCCAGAAGAGAAATATTAAGTTCGTTAAGAAAGCTAAATATGTCCGCCATATACATAAGCTTAGCCATCCATTCCTCATTCAGCAAAGGCTCTACTAGGTCAGATTTTCGCTCTCGCAGAAGCTGCTTTACTTCTTCCCTCAGTTCGAAAAGGTGTGCAAGAACCCTTCCTCTCGATAACCACCTCACTTCTGCATGGAGAAGGAGATGGTGGTGCGAGTCCATACTCTCTCACACACACAGTGTCGTGAACAGCCTGGAGTTCATAGCTCAACTACAAATTTCATTAATGATCTTCACCACGTCATTCATCACAGTATTTAGTTCAGTAGAAAGTTTCTGCTGCTAGGTTCTCCAGGTGGATCATACAGTGAGTGGACAAAACTTCTGGGTGTGCGACTTCATTTATTTTCACAACTACTCCGGAGCGACGTCCAGTCATGCTCGCAGCACCGTCTGTACACACACTCCAATGCATTTTCTCCAGTCTAAGCCCTGCGCGCTTGAAAATACCCATTGAGCATTAAATATCTCTGAACTAGTGGTCTGTCCAGGTAAGTCAAGGCAACAAAGAAGTTCTTCCCTTAAGTCTTCATCTTCACTATATCTCACGAAACAAAGTTGAATCACAAAACATCTCTATTTCTTTATCTCCTCTACAACTTGCTTTTCAATATCGGTGGCCATATCAATAATTCTCCTCTGAATGGTGGTGTCCGAAAGCGATATAGCCTTCAGTTTTTTAGTGGTTTGAGGACCCAAAATTTCTCGTATGACATCTAAGATGCAAGGCTTTACTAACTCCTCACCGATAGTAAATGATTTTTTCATTTTAACTATTCAAAGAGCAACTAAATAAGACGCTCTAAGCAGAGACTTGTCACTAGTCATCATCATTTTCATTTTACGTTTCTGACTTTTCATCTGGTCATGTAATCTTTGAAAAAAGTCCAGTCGCTTATCAATAAAATCTCTATGCTTCGAATGCAAATGACGAGCAAGTTTGGAAGGTTTCGTAGCATCATTTGACAGAATTTCAGAACATATTACACACAAAGGCTGTGGCGATAGTTCACTGTCAGGGACTACAATGAAACCAGACTTTAAATAGTCCTTGTCGAAACGCCTAACAAAGTTTCCTTTTCTTTTTTTGGTTTGTATTGCACATTCCGAAGTATCAACATATTTGTTTCTTCTTGAAGCACTAGTACTTGGCATACTTTCAGTACCATCACTACTTTTCTCCTAAATATTGTCCTTGCCTCTACTAAAGAAGGTTAAAAGGTTTTTTCTGTTTGACTTTTTTTTGTCAAACAGCAAAATGGAGACAAAATGTTTGTCTCCATTTTGTAGGGTTTCAAATTTTATGAAAGAAATAACTTGTTTTCCGAAATACCACAACACAATAAAATAAGAATTTTTGTGACATGTTGTCGACAGGCCAGCTGACACAATACTGGCATTCGAGGGCCACGCACTTCACCTATACTTTGGGTGTTACATTGTCGCCTGCAATGTCCCACTCGCCCTGCAACAACATATCGCCCAAATCATGTAGCTGCTACATGATTGGGAGAAATTTTTGGCAGACCGCCTGGAAATTTCCAAGGATCACAGTTTGAAGAACAAGGCTCTAGAATGCATCACAGCCTCTTTCAATAACATATGGAAGAATTGATACAATACAAGGAAGAAATCCAGAAAGAATTTTTCTGGATTTCTCTATATTTGATACAGATATTTCACAGTATCAATAAATGTAATGAAAAACTTTAAAGACAGATTATAAGAATCACAATGGGCACATGAATTTGTCCAACTTTAGTCCATTTTTATAAAGAACAACTAAAGAAAACATTTCCGGCATATATACAAAACACTTACTTTGGTTATGATACACAGATGATATTTTAGCCGATTGGAAAAACTCGCATAAAAAAAACCCAGAATCAAATTCACTAGAGAAATATAATCAAACGGAATTTTATCCTTTCTCAGTGCTTTTTGAAAAGAGAAACTGATGGCTACCTATCCACTTCCATCTACCACAAAGCTATTTTCTTTGGCCATGATATTCAAACATCAACATAGTATTATTAAATGCCTAATATCAAAAGCCTACAGTTGGTTCTTAATCTGAATCTCTTCGATACGAAATTTCTGCCAAACAAACAAACCTCCTCAATCAAAGTTTTAAAACTTTCAGAGAGGAGGTTTTAAAACATTTTAAAACAATTAAAACATTTTTGTTTTAATTCTAGAAGAGGCTTACATAGCATATATATCCCATATACACCAAAACATTGAGAGAGGAGGATTTAAAAAAGTTTTATAACAATTAAAACGTTTTTGTTTTAATTCTACAGGAGGCATATCCATCCCATATACACCGACTTTCTTAAATTAAGGAAGAAAGAAAAATTGTGCAAACTCAGGGAGGGGACATCTGAAATCAGGAACATTATGCAAAAAACTGATGCTGAGTCTGGTTATTCTATACAATTAAGGGGCTCGGCCGGCGGTGTCTAGAGCAAAAACCTGACATTGTACGATAGCAAAATTTTTGGATATGATTGCAAGACATTTAACCAATAAATTCAGGTAGTGCACCATAATAAAAATAGAGGCTGGCTAAAGTCGAGCAGAGGTAATCAGATGGTTGCACATGAATCATTCCATAGTTCACAGACTGTGGAACCAATTCCAACAGATAGCATCCTGGAGATACAGTGAAGAAAGGCAAGGGGCTACAACTACAGTAGATGACAGATATATACAATTATCTGCATGCTGAAATGGGAGTGCTACTTCGAATCAATCATGATGTGATCTCATGTTGGCTGTAGCAATATTGCGATCTGCTTCTGCTGTGCACAGAAGGCTTTCATAAAAGTGGTGTGTGCCTACTTTCACAAAAGCAAGGCAACAAGTAGTATGTGTGTGTTCCATCCCCAAAACCAATCGTGAAATGGACCAGACTCCACATCAACTGTAAACAAGACAATGGGAGTTGGTATTGTTCACAAGAGTCCTGATTTGCTCTACAAAGTGATAACATGTGTGATCTGATCTGGATAGAACCAGAGATATGCTATCATCCTTGCTTATGGTGGATGTGAGGTAGTGTGATGATTTGGGGTGGCATCTCATTGAGAGGACAACAACCTGTATCTGCTTCCTAGCAGAACCACAAATGATGCAATTCATAGAGGTCCTGGAACTAAACATTTGTTTGCAGACAGTTGCAAGTCAGCCATATCTCCTGACCTTAATCTTATTGAGCATGCTCTAGGTGGATTTGTTGCTGCTTTCAACCCTATTCTCCAAAACCTTCAGGGCACTTAAGAGCTCTTTGCAAAATAATGGTTATTACCAAATGGGCTCCTAGACACCATTACAAACAGTATGAAACATTGTACTGTGAGGGGCAAACAAATTCCATATTATAGCACTTTGCTATCTCATTTTGACCACTTGTTTTTGAATGAAACTATTCATTTATAATTTTTATGGGTGTTTCTTTCACATATCACATCATACTGCTTTTCACCAAATTGCTTGAAATTCATCATACAGTTGTTTTTTTTTTAAAATCGTGATTTTTCTCTTTAATTTACAGAAACTAGTGTATTAGACACCTCTCAATGTGATGATCGGATCCTAAGGAAATTTCATCTTGCAGCAAGTTTAAGCATCAGTTCTTTGTATATCAAATTCTTTATAACTGCTAGTTATCTGCAATATCACAAAAATAAAAAACAGGCAAAATCAATATCACAAAAATATTTTAGAACATGAATCCTACAACAAAATAAAAAAAAAATCATCATAAATCTGGTCTTGCTGAACATGAAATTCACACCTCAGTATCCTCTGAAATCTAACTAAATTATTGTGCAGAAGCAAACAAACATTCCAACGACTTTTTAAGGAAAGCACATCCATACTCAGAGTCTAAACCTTAAGATCAATGACGGACCATTTAAGCCTAATTTGGAGATATTACCTAATAACTGTTAATATCAGATCTGAAAAGCATAATATTAACAAGGGACACCTGTGACTGCAGACACAATCCCCATGTGCTTGCACTGTTGTTTTTGAATTTTTCATTATTCACATTTTAACACTGATGGTTTAAGATATTTAACCAAAATATCTGTGTAACTAAGTTATTAAAAATTTCTCTTTACTATGCACGCATGTACTTTATTATAGTTCTATAAATGCTATACATTTATATCATCACAGAGTTTTCAAGCAAGTGCTTCGTAACTCTTCCTCTGATGTTAGTGTGGCACTATCCATATTGTGGCTATTTGAATACCCCAATAACAGTATAGAGGTGTCAACTGCAGCTTTATACTGCTATGAAGGGTCCTCATTAGGTTTCAAATTTCTTCATTATAAAAACACAGGCTTTGCAAAAGTATATTGATATCATTCCTGTTTTGGCAGATTCTATGAAACTTCCATTGTAGTAATTAAAAGAAACTGGGTTTTGACCAAATAAACCCAGTCTCTTCTAATAACTATCTGTGACCTTAATGTTTACTTTTAACATTTCCATTACAGAAAATTTGTTAGATATGGAATGAAAGCGAAAAGGCTATTTTTCTGGCAACCTTAATAATAATGAAGGGGATACAAATCCTTTGATGTTTGCTCCACCTTTGATACGAGTTGCCTTGGTGTTGTACTACCAAGTGGTTACTTACACTTCGATTTGCCGATAGTTTTTCGGTATGAAACTCGTAGATCTTAGTCCTAGTTCTTAGAGTTTCGTTTACTCGCAGATAAACATCAAAGGATTTGTATCCCCTTCATTATTTGTTAGATATGTTTGGTGGATACACCTGGCTTGTGATTTTGTAAGGATTTGTTTTTATTAGCTTGGATTTTTCTTTTATAGAGAATTGTCAATTGCTAGTGTCCATTTCAATCTCCTCAAAAAAAATTTCAGACACCAGGTATTTTCATGGGTTTATTTATCTCTAGGGAGGGGGAGGAAGGAGATTTCATTTACCATGGTGGTCAGGGATACCTATTCCTTCTATTTAACCTGTACAAGTCTTATTTTTTGGATCTTATTCAATCCATAATTTTAAAATTAAATAGGTTTAAAATTAATTGATCAAGGCCATTTCATCACCCCCCCCCTCTAATTTACTCTATGGAGATGGCAAGTAAATCATATCACTCTGGGATTATGAAATTGAGAAAATACAATGTCCCCTTTGACACTTTCTTTACTAGTACCTTCTCAGCACATGAAGATTTTCTACTAGATGATGCTGTGATATACTGCCACTTCTTCTTTTGATATAGTAAGTTCTGATCAGTCTTGATAATTTCAATCTCCCACCTTTGGCATGCTCAGGAATAAGCTGAATGCTCTCTTTCTCACAATTACTATGGTGCTTTGCACTTTATTTTGATGTTCTTTATTGCCACATCAAGCATAGATGGCAGATCCACTACAGGAAATTTCGACAACCACATTTCTGACAATACAACAAGAAAAGAATAGACAAAAATTAAAAATGAAAAGGGGCAGTATCACCAATGGAAATTATTCAACACGGCTTTGATAGGGAAGTTACTAGAATCTGCATAGCGTATTATGGCTGTCAATTAAGTGTGTCGTCCATTCTGGCCAATTTATTCATCAATAGTTTATTTAGTGGTCTTATTCAACCAAATCTCAAAACTGCTAGAAGTCCCAAATCATCAAGAAGAGCAACAATAAATTTTCAAATGTGTGTAAAACTTATAAAGATCACTGAGAGAAGAGTCAAAGGGATTTCCCTCTCTCAGTATATTTTTTAACCTTTGTCTGGAGGACTGCTAAAAGAATCAATCACAAAAGAAAAAATAGGAATATTTGTAAATGGGCAAAAATTATATCACACAAAATATCACAGTTTCTTTAGTAATATTTACAAATAAACAAGGGAAAGGGGAAAAGGAATATGATAGTACACTTATATAAAAACAGCAAGCATTATGCCATGGAAATAAGTTTTAATAAAACAAAATCAGTGATGACTGCAGAAAAAGAGAAAATCTATACAAGCAAATCTTGAAAGTGGAAGGAAACAGAGTGGTTAAAAACCATTTAGTTGGCCACATTAATCAAAGATTGGAGAAATATAGATCTTCTTAAGAAACTTAAAAGTGTGTTGTCTAATGTATTTGACAATAGTTCTTTAGGCTTCAGAGATGAGGCAATTTTCGAAATCCGCAAAGATAGTGGATTTTGAAAATATGTCTGAGAAAAAAACTGCATGGATAAAAGCAGAAACAAATGAGAACATGAGAAAATAATTAATTTCCATATTCCAATAATGCCAACAATCAAATTGTTGTCTTAGGTTTACAACTAAAGCTACAAGGCCCATGTATTTATGTCTGTAAATAACAAGTATACTTCTGGCTGGTTTGCCTATTTTTCTAGATATAAAACTCAATTTTCCAGGAGGAAAAAACCCCGCCTCTGCCATAGTTCATTGCTGCGACCATTGTTTGTTTGCTGATGATGCAAAATTAGGTAGACCAATAGTTAATCAAGGCGATGTGGAGAGCTTGCAAAATGGTTTAATAGGCTGTCAAGTATGGGAAAAAGATAATGGATGTCAGTTTAATGTGGGGAAATGTAAAGGTATGCATTTTGGGATAAATAGATTACAAGCTGTGTATCACATTGATGGCAATGTACTCCAGGAAATAGATGAAGCCAGAGATTTAGGGTGGTGGTAGACAAAGTTAAAGTTTAGACAATATATTGCTAAGGTATCCCATAAGATTACCGTATATTTTCAGGTATAATACAAACTAGAAATTTCGTTTGAAAACTAGCCCTAAAATGCCATGTCCACGTATAATGCGATCTGTTAATCTTGTTCCATAACATTATAAATAAAACAATATGAATTAACGAAAGAAATATTTATTTTAAAACAAAATGTCAAAATTCATTAAATTCTTCTTCATCTTTTGAGTCATCAAACATTTCATTTATAAATTCATCTGTAGGCATTGCGTCATCAGTGTAGCAGTTGTCGTCGTCATCATGTTCTCCATTTTGTTGTGCATCATCCTCGCTTTTGTATATGACGTCATCTTCGGATCCATCCATTGAATTACTTATTCCGCATTTAAGAAATGAGCGTTGAATCATTGCACATGGTATGGAATCCCATGCTTCTTTAACCCAGCTGGTGACTAGGGTGATCTCAGGCTTCTGAAAATTCCCACCCTTTGTCATATTCACCAAACCAGATGACATCCATTCTCTCCATTTTTCATGTAAGTGATCTTTAAACAGCTTATTCAAGCTGACATCAAGCAGCTGCAAAACGGAAGTTAGACCACCCGGTAATACTGCTAGGTCTGTATGTAGCTCACGTCCTTTCTCTTTCCTTGCCTCCGTTAAATGCGCCCGGAACATATCCCAGACTAGCATGCTTTGTTGCTGTAACAAGCTACCTGGACGTATGTTCAATACTTGATCCAGCCACAATTGTACACCTTCTTCATCCATCCAACCTTTCTAATTGGCGCGAACAATGACACCTGGCAGAAATTTCATATGCTTCGGAATTTTCTTTCTTTTTAATATCACTGTCGACTTTAATTTGGTTCCATCCGGCATGCATGCCAGAACAACGGTAAAATGCGTTTTTTCATGTCCCATTGTTTTTATGAGGACACCATTTTCACCAACTGAGTTTACTGTTCGATTCCCAGGCATATCAAAGTACATGGGCGTCTCATCCATATTGCCAATTTGGGAAAGTTCATATCCATGACACTTCCGTAATTTTATGTTAAATTTATGGAAGGACTCCAATTTTTCTTCAAGTTGCTTTGGTAACTTATGCGCAATTTTTGTTCGGTGTCGTAATATTAATGCTTTGCGTTCCATAAATCTGTTACACCACCCAGGTGAAGCAAGAAAATATGAAATACCTGGTGTGTCCTTGAATTTACCATTTTTGAGTTGTAGAGCTCAAAAATGAATTGCATTTCTTGTTACTATAATGCCATCTTGTCGTTGCGTCAAAATCCATTCATTTAGCTCTTCTTTGAGTTCTGGAAAGGATGCTACATCTCCACGACAGGCAAGTTTCGTTTTGGGGATTTTTTCAAGACTGTCTTTTTGTTTACGTCAAAGTCTAATATTACTCTCTGCTACACCAAATTCTCTCATAGCAACACTGTTATGTTCTTCTGCAAACTGCACGACACGCAATTTAAATCCTGCTTCAAAAGATGAATGCTTACGTTTCTGTTGGCTCATTTTCAAGCTAGGTTTGTTTAACAAATAATATTTAAAATGAACTGTAGTTAAACCAATATACCTAACTGTGCTAATATCCCGCCAAGGGGGCAGGATATTAGCACTACTTACATTACTGGTTTTATGCGCAGATACGATGCGCGTTCAGTCGCCGAATGTGAGTGGGTCAAGTAGATTTGGTTGCATAGGCATTAGGTAGTATATACTGTGTGTGCAAGTCTAATAAGATGTTATATTTTTTAAGATCCGCATATAATGAGAACCCCTAACTTTAACACGTTCACTGCCACGCTACTTCGGCATGGTCTGTTCCCCTACGCCGAGCAATTTCACTTCTTGAAGGTCAGTACGATAATCTCGTTACTGGAGGTAAGCGTCCTACGAGTATACTCGTAGTTGGCTTGTACAGAGCATATACGGTCTATGAGAATACACACAGTTTTGATGCTAGCCCCACAAGCCAAGCATTTTCCCTTCTTCAAGGTCACTACAATAATCTCGTTCCCGGCGGTAAGCGTCATACGAGTATACTCGTAGCTGGCTTGTGAAGCAGGTTTACCCACTACGAGTATACTCGTAGTTGGCAGCGAACGTGTTAAGTAGTATTTTTTACCATAAATTTTTCGCATTATATGCGATAATATATGGTACTTGGCATATTAAGGCCTTATAAAGAAGAATAAGGCCTTGGTATGCCCATCTGGATTACTGTGCTCAAGTTTCGTCTCCTAGGTCTCTTGGTTATGAAGCAGTGGAGAGGATTCAGAGGCGTGACCAAGATGGTGGGTGGTCTGTGGAATGTTCCCTATGAAGATAGATTGAAGGTGTGTGGATTGCAGAAGTTGGTTGATAGGAGAAAAACGGGATATGATAGAAACATTTAAGTTGCTAAAAGGGTTTTATAGGATATGTGCATGGGAAATGTTTTAGCACTTGGCTAGAAGAACCAGAACAAGGGGTCATTTTTGGAAGGTGAATAAATGTGTGGTTAGTAGGGGGGTGTGAGAACTAGATTTTTTGCTTGGAGAGTGGTGAATGAGTGGAATGGGTTGCCAGAGTCAGTTGTGAGTGCTTTGTCTGTTAATGGGTTGAAGGAGTGGTATGATAGATTGTGTGGATATGTTGGATCCCCCGTGATGAGTCTTTGGATCTCCATGGAGGTGCCCGTATAATCCTTCTGCAATTCTCAAAAACAGAACAGAAGGAAAGAGACCTTCAAGAAGATCAAGAATAGAGGCAGAAAACATCAAAAATATACATATATACTGAATTCTTACAAAAATCAAAATTTCATTATTGCAGTAGACAGGACCAGAAAGCAGTTGTCTCACCGTAAGGAGGGGATTGTGATTCCTATTGTTTCCTGCTGCATTTCAGGGCTGCTGTTAAAATCTAGGAATGCATTTTGAATTTATTTCTATGTGAAGAATAGTGTGAATCAGCAGTGAAAAATTTAACAGAGGGATATTTAATATTACACACACGAATACCTACTAATGACTAAAAATAGTGGAGGTTTCTTTATTTCTACAAAGAATCCAAAAAAGACTTAAATGATATGGGAATCCAGAACTGGAATGAAAAAGCTCAAGACAAAAAAGAATGGAAGAAGTTTGTATATACAGCAAAGAACCCTAAGGTTCAGCAAGCTAAAGAAAATGCATGTTAATACTTGACTACATGGATAGATTTTATTGACATTCACTCTTTACAATTATAAAAAACAATCTTCTTTTCACAAACCCATTACTGAACTGCTTCAGTTCCTCCATGAAATTATGAATTTTCGATCTCTGAACTCAGCTTCACTACTGTATTCCTGTTTTAATCCTATTCTCCAATGTAAGCATAAGCAAGCATGTAGTAATTTCACAGCAAGTCCATTTGTTTCACTGTTGTCTTCACAGAAATTCCCTTAGTTTCCCATAATGCAAAAACACTGTGATGGGGGTCACTACCTAAACTGGATTCAACCTTCATTGAAGTCCCATCAGGGGAGAGCCAGATCTAAGAAGATATAGATAGTTTGACCACAGATCAGAGAACCCTCAACACTTTTGCACATAGCAGAAGGTGGCGAATCAATCTATTCCCATAATAGTGTAATCAATCCATTTTGTGGGACAAGTGTTTATTATTACGTGTCGGAAAATCAGCTTTTCTTTTATGAATATTCTAGTTTTTAAAGGGGTAACTATTTTGTTTGCATAACAGTTGAAAAATTTTAAGTATAAAGCACATAAATTTGCATGTTGGTGATGAATTCTTATTTCTCTCCCCCCCCTTTCAACATGAATTGGCTCTTCTTGGCACTCTACCAGCTACAGTTCTCTCAACTATGGGCAGACTATACCAATGTGAAATCAATCCAGAAATATTTTCCTTGTACAAGTAAAAAAAGATATATTACTTTATTATTAAATACTCTGGAAAAGAGATAATTGTGGAAAGTTTTTCTGCTTGGTTACAAGCTATGATGTAATTAGTATTTGACAAAATAATTTGGCATTTATAACCTAAAGGTACACTCTGTGCTTAACCAGCTTGGGTCTTTTAAAAATGTTTTCGTTAGACCCTTCTGTGGCATTTCTAAGTTATAGTTCTTTTCAAATTCGTTTTACATTCTCTGCAGTAATATTTGTATATTTGAATTTATAGTTAACTTAAAGTAGCTGAACTTTCATCTTAAAAAATAACATGGTTTTTGTCATACTAAGATAATCATTTTTGTTCTGTTTAAAAGTCAATAACGATTTTTTCCAAGTTCCTTATATACTCTTGTATCCTATATATTGGTCAAATATTGAAGTTTTGACAATTTCATCAGAATTAGTCTTATCTGGCAGAACTCCAATATTGTCAGATCATCATCAAATTCCTGCCATGTACCCTCAAGGGGTGTACAGGATATGACAGTACTACATGAAAAAATTACATCATTACTAACTTCCTATCTACAATTTTCCTCCAAATCAGTCTGTTACTTGTCAAGACTCCAACATTATCAGATCTTATATTTCTATCGTCTAAGGCACTTTGTACCGTATCAATCCACCTATATCTTGGTCTTCCTCTGGGTCGTTTTCCTGCCAGGTTGGCAGGAAAACGAACACTTGTTTTGCTAATCTTTCCTCTCCCATTCTATTTAAGTGACCATACTACCTGGGATTAGCTCTGCTAATGCATTCCTGGATGCTGACAATGTCAAGTTCTTTCCTAATATCCTCATTTTTAATATGATATTGCCATTGATGCCATCTGTTCACGCCTCTAATCTTTCTCAGGACTCTCATATCTGCGGTCTCTAGTCTTTGGTCAAGTGTTTTACTTCTGACCCAGCTCTCAGATCCATAAGTTAAAATTGGTTTGAACACAGTCTTGTATACAGCTAATTTAGTGTTCCGACTAATTTCTTTCTTATTCCATATGAATTTATTCAATTGACTTCCCACGATACCAGCTTTGCTGATTCTGTTGTCTATTTCTATATTTAGTTTACCATCTTCAGTAAAAATTGTGCCTAAGTAGCTGAAATGTTTTACTTGTCCCACAGGTTCTCCATTCACAACACAGTTGACATTTTCAATGATTCTGCCTATTTTCATTGTCTTTGTCTTTTTATTGCTAACCTTCATACCATATCTATTACAACAGCTATTCAATTTAGTCAGAGAATCTTGCAGACTTGTAGCGGATTTATTTAGAAGTATAACATCATCCGCATAAAGCAAAGAGCTGACATTAACATCTCCAATTTTGATATCAGGTTTAATACCACATTCCTTCATAATGTGATCCATATAGATAATGAATAACAGAGGGGATAATGTACATCCATGTCTCACACCAGATTTAACATTAAACCATCTTCCTGTACTTCCTTCAATTCTAACTGCTGACTCACAACTCAAATAAAGACTAAGTATTGCTTGATATAATGCCCCATTGACACCATATAACTGCAGCGTATTGAATAGCTTCTCTCTTGGCACCTTGTCATATGCCTTTTCCAAATCGACAAAACTTAAATACAGATCTTTGTTATATTCCCATGCTTTCTCGACTATTTGTCGTAAAGTGAAGATCTGATCCTGACAGCCTCTATTAGGCCTGAATCCAGCTTGTTCTTCACCAAGCTTTTCTTCCACAATTCTTCTCAACCGTTTCTCAAGTATACTTGCATAGATCTTGCCAGGAACACTCAGTAGGGAAATACCTCTGTAATTCTCACATTTAGTTTTATTTCCCTTTTTATATATGGGTACTATGAGAGCTCTACTCCAATCATCGGGAATTCGTCCCTCTGTCCAGGCTTTCTGAACTATGCAGTGCAGCCACTGTAAGACTCTTATACCACCATACTTCAGCATTTCTGGTCGAATATCATCTACTCCTGCTGCCTTTCCACATTTCAAGCCTTTGATGGCTTTTTCTACTTCAAGTATGGATATGTATTCCTGACTGCATGCCTGGTCAGTGTTTTTTATCACTGTGCTGTCATCACTGCTTGTTTCATTTAGCAGTTTTTCAAAGTAATTACTCCATACTTCAAGGATATCTTTTTCTCCTGTTTTCATTTCACCTTTATCATCTCTAATTCCTTTTACAGCACTCTTTCCTCCATTCCTAAGCTTCTTCAACAACCTCCAGAATATTTTGCCACCTTCTTGATATTTATTTTCTATATTCTTGCCAAAGTCCTCCCATGACTTTTGTTTAGCTAGTTTTACACACTGTTTAGCTTTCTTACATTTGTCTCTGTATTCTGTAAGAGTAAAAGCTGACTTATTTGCCAGGAACTTTTGATATGCTTCCTTCTTTTCCTTCACTGCCTCTTTAACTTCCTGTGTCCACCAGGGAGTTCTGATTTTTTTATCTTTGCACACAACCTCACCACATGCCTCTCTGGCAGAATCAATCAATGTTTCCTTCAGAGTTTGCCACTGAATCTCCAAGGTTTGATTCCTGTTCTCAAACTCTTTCATTTTTTCTTCAATAATCTTTGTGTATTTTAGTCTACAGTTTACATCTGAGAGCTGCTCAACTTTTATTCGCTTTAAAACTTTCTTACATGTTATTCTTTTCAATATGAAATTCAATTTTATCCTGCTCAAGACTAAATAGTGATCACTTCCAATTTCAAATCCTCTGTACACTGTGTTGTCCTGCACCAAGGAGAAAACATCACTATCAACAATAACATAGTCAATGAGACTTTTCTTATTCCTAGCCTCTTCTCTCCATGTGAATTTGTGCACATTTTTATGTTGGAACATGGTGTTAGTAATAACCAGTCCACGTCCTGAGCAGAAATCCAACAGATATTTGCCATTATTATTAGCTTTGCTCTTTTCTCCAAATTTTCCCAAAATATTTTTGTATGTCTCACAATCATTTCCTACTCTACTATTTAGATCGCCAACAAGGACCAACTTTTCCTTTTTCATTGTGTCAGTTGCTTTTTCTAAAGCCTCAAAAAATTCCTCCACTTCTATCTTAGTAGAACCTTCTGTGGGACCATAGGCACAGAAGATTAGCCTCGTATTTTGTGTTGAATACTATGGCTACAACTTCTTTTCCTTGATTGTTATTGCCTGAATATAACATTTTGTATTTATTGCTCAGAAAGATCTCACCAGTTTTGGTCTTTTTTTGTTTCAGTCACCCCTATTATGTCGATCTGGTACTTATCTAATTCCTCAGCTAGCTCCATTTCTTTGCCATTCAGGCTTCTTACGTTGATAGTACCGATCTTTAACTCTGGTGATGTTGAGTTGGGGTTTGTTTTCAGATTTGTTCCAGTAGCTGACTTTTCGCTGTTCGCCCTGGTTCCCTGGCGAAAACGGGGGCCTTGTTTAACTGGGCGACGCCCCAGCCGGCATGAAATTTTGTCATGTTGTACCATCATTTTTTATTTTGGTTTAACCAATAAAAATACAATTTGGTCGGCTAAATCCCAAATTGCCAGCCCATCCTCGTTCGTTCAGTATCAAAGTAGATACCCAACAGGGTGCACCACGAGAAGGTGAGGATTGGACATTAGGTCAGAAGTCCTGGTCGGTTCTCCGCATTCCTTTAAAGGCTATGCGGAGGTCTCCTCTCAGTTATACAGCTTTGACCCTTAAGCAGACCTTATATTACAATTTTCTAAGACACTTATTCTGCATCAATCCACCAACTTTGTCTCCTCCTTTGGATCATTTTCCTGTCATTGTGGTATCAAATAACTATTTGTTAACCATTTCTTTCCCATTCTGTTTAAGTGAACATACTTGTGAGATTAGCTCTGCTCGCATATTCCTGAATGCAAACAGTTGGTTTCAATATTGTCTTGCATACAGCTAGTTTAATGTTTTGACTAATTTCTCTCATATAACTTTATTCACTTGACTCCCTACCTTACTCAACATCAAATTCCTGCCGTGTACCCTCAGGGGGTGTACAGGATATGATAGTACTACATGAAAAAATTACATCATTACTAACTTCCTATCTACAATTTTCCTCCAAATCGGTCTGTTCCTTGTCAAGACTCCAACATTATCAGATCTTATATTTCTATCATCTAAGGCACTTTGTACCATATCAATTCTACCTATATCTTGGCCTTCCTCTGGGTCGTTTTCCTGCCAACCTGGCAGGGAACACTTGTTTTGTTAATCTTTTCTCTCCCATTCTATTTAAGTGACCATACCACCTGAGATTAGCTCTGCTAACGCATTCCTGGATGCTGACAATGTCAAGTTCTTTCCTAATATCCTCATTTTTAATATGATATTGCCATTGATGCCATCTGTTCGCGCCTATAATCATTCTCAGGACTCATATCTGCGTTCTCTAGTCTTTGGTCAAGTGTTTTACTTCTGACCCAGCTCTCAGATCCATAAGTTAAAACTGGTTTGAACACTGTCTTGTATACAGCTAATTTAGTGTTCTGACTAATTTCTCTCTTATTCTATATGAATTTATTCAATTGACTTTCCACCATACCAACTTTGCTGATTCTGTTGTCAATTTTTATACTGAATTTACCATCCTCACTAAAAATCGTGCCTAAGTAGCTGGAATGTTTTACTTGTTCTAGTTCTCCAGTCACAACACAGTTGACATTTTCAGTGATTCTGCCTATTTTCATTGTCTTTGTCTTTTTATTGCTGACCTTCATACCATATCTATTACAACAGTTATTCAATTTAGTCAGAGAATCTTGCAGACTATAACATCATCTGCATAAAGCAAAGAGCTGACATTAACATGATAGCAAGTCCAGTTAGTGCTGCCTTTTAATGCGCAAGGCCCGAACGGTATCGTTGCATTGGCTACACGGGATTCCGACTTAGTGGAATTCAGTCATAATCCCACGGATGGTAGCTTCACACCACTGCTCACTCGACCAAGTATGTACCAAGTGTCCGAACCTGCGATTCCTCTCGTACTGAGCAGGATTACTAGCGCAACGACTAGTCATCAGTAGGATAAAACTAACCTGTAATCTTTATCATCAGGTAAGACTCACTAAGTTATCTTTATTTTCAAGTTAGATTCTCTTGGTCTACTATAATATCAGGTCTGACTCCATTGGCAGTGTGCCCCTGTCTCACATTAAAGACCTAAAGGCATTCAGTCCTCAATGGAACGTGGTACATGGTCATACAGTTCATGCAGTTACCACAGTATGACTATTAGCCATACTCGCCAATGCAAAATCAATACCTACATTATATTATTTACACTTTTGCCAGATTTCTCTCAACTTATTTCTTCTTTTCCCAATTTATTCATCCTTTTACTAGCCAACATGCTAACTAAAACCTAACTTAAAGGTACCTTAAATCTACTTTAAAAGTATCTTAAAAGTACCTTAAATTTAGAACTATGAGCTCACCTAAACCTATCAAGGAATCACTCTTAGCGAGATCCACAATCCACGAGGTCAGATAGCCAAAATTCCCTACGAACAAGCTCGCGTACGTTGGTGCACAGTGGGGGTGGCAAATTCCCCAGTTAATAGCAGAGGACTCAAGCAACTGCCTTCAGCTCCTCACCAAATCAGGCCTCTCGGACCTGGCTTTGGCGTAAGCATTCTACCAGGAATTATAAAAAAATAAATAATTAAAAAAAAAAAACTTCCAGCAGTTATCAATGGGCTCCCTCCAATTTTTTTTTAACAGTTTTATTATCATTCCCATCATGCATACAAGATATTTATATTATACAATTTAAGTTGTACAATTCAATGTACAGTATTATACAATTCAAGTTGCACAATCAATGTACAATATTATACAATACAATTCATCAAGTTGCACAATCAATGTACAATATTATACAATACATTTCAAGTATTACTATCATTTTTTGTTGTTAATTACACTTATTTTTGGCTATTAATTTATTACAGTTAATAAATGTTTCTTCACACACACACACACACACACACACACACACACACACACACACACACACACAAATAGAGTAAAATACATTTTGGATAGTTTTTGTTTTCATAGTTTATAAAAAGTTACTGGTTTTAGTGTTAATGTAAGTTAGTTTGTGTATTTATGTGCAACCAAGGGCAGTAGCCATATTAGTTACTAGAGAATTAAATTAGTTCAAAACAGTCACTGCGAGTCCAGTGACCGTATCTATGAGGGCTCACCTTGCATGGTTTGATTTGATGTGCATGGCAATATATCAGTCTCCTAAGTGAATGAACTAGTTAGTATATTGGTACCTTAATTGGATATGATATGCGAGTTATAATGATCCCTTATACTATACGTTTAAAGTAATTGTCAACATTGTTTAGTCCCATGAGGTAGTCTCTCAATCTTTTTCTAAATGCATAAGATGAGGTTATAGATTTGATTTCATTTGGGGGTTTGTTGCAGCTACTTGTCGCTAGGTATTTGAAGGATTTATGAAAAATTTCTTTGTTTGCCTTGGGTACTACCAGCATGTTCCAGCCGCATCGTAATCCACAGTCTACATTATATACCAAGAAACTTTTAGCGTTCCCTTTTACGTATAGTAGACAACCACAGAGATATAGTTTCTGTAGTGGTAGAATATTATACATGACAAACAGATCGTTGGTGAATATGCGAAGTCAGTAGTGGTTATGGCTATAATTATTCTGTTCTGTATTCTTATTAATGGAAGCAGATTGTTGTAATAATCTCCACCCCAACAGGGGTTTTTAGACTATGTATTTAGACTGTAAATTTAGACTATGTATTGCTTTATATAATGTTTCATTTAGAACATATAGTTGTAGTGTTTTGAATTGATTTATCTTGGCACCTTAGCGTTTACCTTTTGATGATTTACCAAAGCTTTAGATCCTTTAGATGCTCCCGTGATTTCTGAACAAGTAAAAATCTGATCCTGACAACCCCTAATTTTGCCCAAACCTGTTTCCTTCTTTCTATTTCTCTTCCACAGTTTTTCTTAACCTCCTAACCTTAAAGTTTTTCTTAATCAAGTATGCTTGCATAAATTTCATCATGGATATTTAAGTATGGAAATTCTTCTGTAATTCTCACACTGTTTTATTTTCCATTTTTATACATTGGTTCTATGAGAGCTCTACTGCAGTCATTCAGAATTTGAACTTCTGAGCAAGCCTTTATGCACTGCAGCCACTGTATACCTTCATATTTTAGCCTTTTTGCCAAGGAATCATCTGCTCCAGCAAACTTTCCACATTTCATTGATTTTATTGATTGCTTGTACCTCAAGTATGGATAATATACTCTTTATTGCATTTCTCATAAATATTTTCCTCTTAAATATTACCACCATTCAGAATTCTTTCAAAGCAATTTCAGCTAGAATACCATTATCTTCAGTTTTCATGTTACCTTTATAATCTCAAATTCCTTTTATAGTACTCTTTTCTTCATTTCCAGTAGTCTACAGAATAATTTTGCCACCTTCCTGTTTATCCTCTATTCTTACCAAAGTTTTATCATGATATTTTTTTTTTTTAACTACTTTTACATGTTGCTTCACTGCCTTACATTTTTTGCTCTGTGCTCTTTGAATACATTCTTACTTGCTCAGATTTTTTGGTATGTTTTCTTCTTTTCTACAACTGTCTCTTGAACTTCTTGACATCCATCACAGTTCTAATTCTCTATCCTATCTGTGAACAACTTCACATGCCTACCTGGCTGCATCGGTGCTTTCTTCAGAGTTTGTCATTCAGTCTTCAAGTTGAATTCTTGTGGTCTTTCATTTTCCTTGAATATTATTTGTATATTTGAATTTACGGCACACCCCCTGAAAGGTTCTTGCCTCAATGTTTATTCGCAATAAACACTGTTATGTAACAGTGGGACTAGTATGAGTAATTGTAACGTGCAACACAAAGACTAAAATCCTAATTAGGCGCCATCTAAGTTTAAAAAAAAAAAAAAAGACATTCATTTGGTCTTAAGATGACTGTCTCCCAAATCTTTGGTAGATTTATACAGCCATACTTGCTGAGGTTTGCAGTATGTTTCAGGGTTTCTGTGCAGTACTTTTGTTTTTTTTTCCAATTGATCCTATGTGCAGGGGTATCCAGAGCATGGTCTGCCAGACCTGACTTGCCATAGTGAAAGTGCCGGATATATTTTTTGTGTTCACCGAGGTGGATGGTCACAGTTCTTCCTATCTGTCCATAGTGGGCTTGATGAAATGAATAGGGTACTTCATAGACTCCTGCATGCGATAAAGGAGAGAATCTGTCCTTAAGCGAACGGATGACAGTTGCCAATTTCACATAAGGTTTAAATACGGTGCGTAGTTGGTGTTTGATAAGCAGCCTAGATATATTTTCAGGTATGCCTTTAATGTATGGGATGGTGATAGTTTTGTTGTAGTCTTCTGTGGTAGATAGTGAGGGGGATTTTTGGGGGAGCATTTAGTATTTTATCTATTTTATAGGGATTATATCTCCCTGTTACAGGGAGATATTTACACATACAATCACACCATCACCCTTCTCAACAATATGGTATCTTAAAAACACTAGCCCATAGAGTTAGAGCAATTTGATCCCATGAGATTGCTCTCACTGCTGAATTTTCATCACACTTCCTGACCCAATGGCTATAATCCCCATAAGATAGGTAAAATACTAAATGCTCCCCAAAAATCCCTCCCACTATCTACCATAGAAGATTACAACAAAACTGTCATCATCCCATACATTAAAGGCACATCTGAAAAGATATCTAAGGTGCTTAACAAACACCAACTACACTGTATTTAAATCTTATGTGAAATTGGCAACTCTCATCCGTTCAGCTAAGGACAGATTCTCTCCTTTATCGCATACAGGAGTCTACGAAGTGCCCTGTTCATGTCATCGAGCATACTATGGACAGACAAGAAGAACTGTGGACATCTGCCTCGGTGAACACAAAAAATATATCTGGCACTTTCGCTATGGCAAGTCGGGTCTGGCAGACCATGCTCTGGATACCCCTGCACACAAGATCAATTTGAAAAAAAAAAAAAAAAAAAAAAGTACTGCACAGAAGCTTTTACAAGTCAGAGAGGTTGTTACTGGAATCAACTGAAGCCCTGAAACTCCAAAGCTCAAGTATGGCTGTATAAATCTACCAAAGATTTGGGAGACAGTCATCCTAAGACCAAATTAATATATATTTTTTTTAAACTTAGATGGCACCTAATTAGGACTTTAATCTTTGTGTTGCACGCTACAATTACTCATACTAGTCCCACTGTTACACTGGATTGCAGTTGTCTCGCTACTGTAACAAACTTTGTTTGTATGCTCTGAAGATGCTGGATATAATACCAGCAAAATATTAGCGTTTAAGTTAATAAATAGTTATTTTCTTATCAATCTGTTTCGCATCTATACCGTTAAAATCCACTCAACATGTGTAACAAACACATAAGCCTTTCCACACAATTAATCTTAACCATGATTCCACTCCAGGATTTTGACTAATCAAGTTAATTTACATGTAGCTAAATTAACTTGATCAGTCAAAATCCTGGAGTGGAATCGTGGTTAAGTGTGGAACATCCTCAAAGAGCCTACATGGTAACTTAGCATACATCTATCAGACCAATAATTTTTGAGGCTCTTAAAAGAGTTGATTAAAAATTCCTGTATGTCCATCACAAAGGAATACTCTGGAACTTTGATACAAAAACTAAGTGTAATAAACTAAGAAATCTAAACTGAATATAAACTTATAAAACAAAAGAAACAAGTATATTTTTTTTTTCTTTGCCATTATGCTTTTCCAAAAGGTAACTATCCTTTGGGAAAGTATATACTTAAGATATTTGCAACCAAGTTAGTGAAATATCATCATCATACTTTTCATGGATTTAGGTCTACAATGGCCTGCTCCAGCCTCAGAAGTCATTGTTGAATCTCTTTAGAAGACGTCCTAGTTTTCTTTTTCCTAATGGTTTGTAATTTAATACTTGTTTTGGTAGTGTTTCTGTTTTCATTCTTTCAACATGGTACATCCATTTATGCTTATATTTCTTTATTTTTTCTATTACTGATTCCTGGTTTAGTTCCTTCATAATTTCTTCATTTCTTTTGTGATCAAATAGAGTATACTTTGCAGTTTTTTTCTCATAAAATTAATTTCAGCTGTTATTATCTTGGTCTTTTTGTTTTACTGTTCAAATTTCACTTCCATACAATATGACTAGAAGGGTTGATGTATTACAGGTATCCCTCGATTAATGCAGTTAATTAATCCCTCGATGTTATCGCGTATATCAAAAAAGAGTTGATCAAATCTAATAATCAATGGTAAAAATTACAATTCGTCCATGATCGATTACTGTATAAATAATTCATTTTATATGGTACTCTTTTAGGAAAGATAAAAAATGAATGCAAAGTAAATGTTTAATAAATACTTGTACCTACATTATTTACTGCAATTTTTTTTTTATCAAAATAAGTTAACAAGCGTCGTTTGAACAGTTTATAGTTTTTTCTTAACGGCATAAATTCTACGATAACAAACAAAATGACTCTCCAAACCTAGGCAAACAAGTAATAAAACATAAAGAAAAAGCACTGCAAATATAATACATGATGGTACAAATTAAATGGATATTGAATCGAACATTATTCCATAGCCGAATATAGAAACTACAAGAGTTTCATGCCGAACATATATTGTAGAAACTAAACGTTTCGGCAGATGCAAGCACAAGCAACCTTATGGGTTGCTCGTAGTAAAGGTGGAGTGAGCTCTAGGACACTTTCCTATGTATTTTCCATAATGTAAAGCACATCTCCTAGAGGAGATGTATGATAAATATTGAATCCAACATTATTTCATAGCAGAATATAGAAACTACAGGAGTTTCGTGGCGAATATATAGAAACTAAACGTTTCGGCGGATGCAAGCATAAGCAACCTTATGGTTCTAAAATCTTGTTATCTATTGTTATTTTAGTTCTTATTGGATTTTGTCCTTTAAAGGCCATCGTTTTTAATTTTTCTGTTGTACCATTCCATGATCTTTGGCTATTTCATTTAAATTTATAACATCTTTCTGTAATTTACCTTCAGAATTTGTAATTATTATTTGATTATTAGCAAAAAGGAGAGTCTTTAAGTTTACAGTAGGAGAAAGTTTAATCCCTTGATGGGAAATTTTTATTCCATTTTATTATTATTATTTCATTTAAATGTTAGTGAAATATATACCTATAAAATCAGCTTTTGATAATATCAAAATAAAGCATTAAAAACGACAGTATCCAACCAACAATATACGTCAACTGGTAGTTGACGTATATGGACACTTTATGCTCAGTGATGAGGTTCAGGTAAAATATAAACAAGATAACAAGAACTGTTGAACATTTGATGCCTGCCACACACATACTTTTGTGCACTGCCCTTAAGATTTAATCAAGTGGACCAGACAATAAATGAAACGTAATTTCCCAGGAAAAAACTTACCCATCTTCAAGAGATCCACTCCTTATATGATAGGACTCTTGTCTTGATGGAACAGGTGGAGGCACAGGTGTGCGACTTCCAATGGAATAATCAGAATCTTCCATATTAAATGCTTTCTCGATTTGTGGTTTCCTCTCCCAAACTTCTTTAAAAAATGGTGTATAAAAGGCAGCTGAAAAGACATGTTTAAAATTTATTTTCAACTCTTAAATGATTATTTCTACAAATTATGCTGCAGACTGGTAAAGTATTTGAAAAATAATTTACGATACTCCATTAGAATTATATGACAAATATGTAAAATAATAGAATATAAATTCATTCACAAGAGATCTGATTCTTCAAAAACTGAGAAAGTCAAATGTGAAAATAAAAATTTTACAAAGAATTTTTATGTAAAAATTCTATCCAGTTAAAAAGTATTTTAGAAAACCATACCTTAAAAAGTTCAGACTTAATGGTGAGTTTTGATATCAACTTACTATTCACGAATGTACCATTAACTGAAACCATTAATTACTAAATTTACAATTTCCCATTGATATATTTCAACCATTTAAATTCACAGTACAGGCAGGTTATTTTACATGGAAAGGGAAAATATACAAACAGTTAGATGGGACAGCTATGGGATTCTCCCTTTCTCCCCCTCCCCACCCCTAGCCAACTTCTACATACCTGGAAAAGCTAGCTATCAATACAGGCACTCTCAAACCTAGTCTCTGGCTACGCTACGCTGATGATGTGTTTGCTCTTTGGACACATGGCCCAGACACATTGAATATATTTTTTTATAACCAGCACCCAAAAATCCACTTTAAAATGGAACTAGAAGCCAATGACTGTCTGCCCTTCCTGGACACACTAATCACACATCTTCCAGAAGGTTCCTTATCTTTCTCGGTTTATAGAAAACCCACACATACAGGGAGATATTTAGACAATCACACCATCATCCATCTCAACAATATGATATCCTAAAAACACCAACCCAAAGAGCTAGAGAAATTTGATCCAATGACATTGCTCTCACTGCTGAACTTTCATCACACCTTCCTGACCAATGGCTATAATCCCCATAAGATAGATAAAATACTAAATGCTCCCCAGAAATCTTCCCCCACTGTCTACCACTAAAACAAAACATCACCATCTCATACATTTAAGGCACATCTGAAAAGATATCTAGAGTGCTTAACAAACACCAACTACACACCGTATTTAAACCTTATGTGAAATTGGCAATTCTCATCGGTTCACCTAAGGACAGATTCTCTCCTTTATCACATCCAGGAGTCTATGAAGTGCCCTGTTCATGTCATTGAGCATACTATGGACAGACAGGAAGAATTGTGGACATCCACCTCAGTGAACACAAAAAATATACCCAGAACTTTCTCTATGGCAAGTCAGGTCTAGCAGACTATGCTTTGGATACCCCGCATACAGGATCGATTGAAAAAAAAAAGTGCTGAAAAGAAGCTTTTACAAGTCAGAGAGGTTGTTCCTGGAATCAACAGACGCCTTGAAACATACTCCAAACCTCAACAAGTATGGGTGTGTAAATCTCTAAAGATTTGGGAGACAGTCATCCTAAGACCAAATTAATACCTGCTTTCTTTCACTCGTTTTTTTTTTTTTTCCTTCCTCCCAACTTAGATGGTGCCTAATTAGGACTTTAGTCTTTGTGTTGCACGCTACAATTGCTCATACTAGTCCCATTGTTATACCAGAATCTGGGTGTCTTGCTACTGTAACAAACATTTGTGTGCTCTGAGGATGTGGGATAGAATACTAACGAAATATTAGCAATTAAGTCAATAAATAGTTATTTTCTTATCAATCTGTGTTCGAATCTATACCATTAAAATCCAATCAACAGGTGGAAATACTGTATATTACATGTTTACCTTAAGGAACATCACTGAACAAATTATAGAATTTAGCTTGTTATATACATAAACGTTACAGATTTTTCCAAAGCATTTGACAGCACTAACTGAAAGACATTGTTACGAATTTCCAATCAACAATTTCCCTCCAAATTAATCTGTTATCTATCAAGACTCCAACATTATCAGATCTTATATTTCTGTCATTTAAGGCACTGCTCACTGTATCAATCCATCTACATCATGATCTTCCTCTGGGACTTTTTCCTGCCAACCTGGCAAAAAACTGTTTAAGTGACCATACCACATGACATTAGCTCTACTATCACATTGCTAAATGCTAAAAAACAAGTTCTTTCCTAATATTGTCAATTTTAATGTGATACTATCATTAGTTACCTGTTCAGTCTCCTAATCTTTCTCAGAACTCTTATATCTGTGGTCTTCAGTGTTTGATCAAATGTTTTATTTCTAACCCAGTTCCAGGATCCAGAAGTTAAAATTAGTTTGAACGCAATCTTGTATACAGCTAGTTTAGTGTTTTAACTAATTTCTTTATTATTCCATATAAATTTATTCAGCTGACTTCCTACCATACCAACTTTGCTAATTCTGTCGTCTATCTAACAGACAAGCTTAGGTGTTGAACATTAAAATAAGTTATTATTCATAACTTATTTTAATGGTATCACAACACCAAACCAACTAAATTATAAAAAAAGATGTTTATTAAATGGCTTATATTTCATTGGATTTCAAACAGCCTCCCAAATTTTTCGTAAATGAATGCAACCATACTTGTCAGGTTAGGAAAATGCTTCACAGTCATGGTTGACTCTAAAAATAATCTTTCTGACCTATAATAACTTCTTTAAAGCACATTCGTTTTCTTCCATCAAATGCTGTGTGAAGTGAGTGTCCAAAACGTGGTCTGCAACCCAGACTTGCCATAATAACAGTAGTGAATGTATTTTTTATGTTCTCCAAGGCAGAAGTTAATAGATCTTCCTATCTGTCCATAGCAGACCAAGTCATAGTCACATGGAACTTCTACCCCCCCCCACACACACACAAGGATATGCCAAAGGATGGAGTTTATCCTTAAGAGAGAGGATCAGAGTTGCTAATTTAACACGTGGTTTGGATATAGTGTAATGGTTATATTTTATTTTAGCTATCTTTTAGATGTACTTTGGACATAGGGAATCAGAATAGTGGAAAAATATGCTTGTCTATTAGATTGATGATCATAAACAGAGATGATATTGTATACAAAGCATGACAGCTCAGCAAGTTAAAACAAAAATTGGCCAGAACAGCTGAACGAATAGCCTTCCTCAAATGTAGTAGTAATAGCAACAGTACTTCTGCTTTCCTAAAATTTAAGGAAGAGTTACATTCGGTTATGGCACATCGTATTTACCAAATGGAAAAATCAGCTCTCCTACAAGAACAAATTGCTGCTACTCATGATAAAAGTTTAAGAGTAAAATAGCACTAGGAAATGAATACAAATAGTATTTAAGGCTTCCATTATCTCATCCCATTTACAGAGACATCGTCAGGGAATATAAAATAAAAACTTGTAACACACAAAGGCAGCAGAAAACTAACTGAAACACATTGACAAAAGATTAGGGTCCTAACTAGGTGGGACGTCTATGACATCTGTCAGAGGTATAGAATGTAAGTTGGGATCTTGAAGTGTTAGCGTTTCCCATATTTTGGGAAGTTTTATGCAACCATATTTATTCAAATTACACAGATTTTTAAGAGCAGCAGCAGATTCTAAAATCTTTCTCTTCTAAATTTACTGTGATGGAGCATGATGGTCTCTTTCCAATTGATTCTGTGAGCTGTATACAAAACATGGCCTGCAAGGCCAGATCAACAATAGTCTTGACT
The DNA here is from genome assembly GCF_054136105.1 of Typopeltis vanoorti. Lineage (NCBI taxonomy): Eukaryota > Metazoa > Arthropoda > Arachnida > Uropygi > Thelyphonidae > Typopeltis > Typopeltis vanoorti. The sequence continues at coordinate 80,561,183 of NC_143568.1, forward strand.
GCAGATGTATTTTTTTATCTTCTACCAATCGCTTGGTCGGTAATCTTCCTGTATGTCCATAGCAGGCCAACTTGCAGGAACAAGGAACTCAATATCAACAGGGGCACTAGCATCATCCTTAATAGTGGCTGACATACATGTGTCGATCAGATAAGTTATTATTTTTAGCAGATATTACTGATAGTTATATATAATTGGTGGTATTTTGTTTATTTTTGACAGTGCTGTTAAGTGGTGTTGTTTAGTCAACTATTATTACTCAAAATTCTTTCAAATACGTTCTTCATTATGGCGCTGATGTGTACAAAAAAAATGGCAAACCAAGACATCAGTCTGACTGATATTAACATGTGGGATTTAATGCAATGCAGCATGTGTTTACTGTATTCGTTGCTAAGAGTGAATGGTTTGTGGTATGAGAGCAAGAATAGAGAGAATATTTGTCAGAAATGTTTCATAAGTGAGTATAAGAAATGCTAGTTATGTCAGGAGCGAAAGAATCAGGTGACTGATATTATGGATATAAAGCAGGGTAGTCAAAACAGTGAATGATAACGCAATACAAATGAGAGTTTTGAAGGAAGCAGATGAAAGTAATAATGTGGGTGATGATGAGATGCCAACATGGAAAGAACTGCATGCTTATGTGGACACCCTCACAGGACAAAGCGTGAGATCAACTAGAAAAATGACAGCATGTGGTACACAGGGACGCAGAATGAAAGAAAAACTGAATGGGAAATGTATAAAAGTGCGAGAAACCGGGAATAAAGAGATAGTATTGTATGGGGATTTCATGGTGAGAGGTAAACTTAATAGGACATTGATGAAAGCATTTTTTCCAGGTGTGAAGATAAAAGATGTTAGTGAAGCTTTCAGTTTGCAGAAGAAAGAAGAGAATGAGTTAGTTGCAAGGCACAAATGATTTGAAGGTGAGAGATATGCAGTGAGAAAAAATATAAAGGAGTGTTAGAAGACATGAAAGAGTTGTTAGAAGAAGCAAAAATGAAGAGTAAGAAAGTTAAGATAGTGAGTCTGTTGCCTCGCTATGATAACACAGAATTGAGAAGGGCCATGATTGCTGTGTGGAGTGAATTTGATGGACATATGGACCTGTATATGCCTGATGGACTGCACTTAAACGGTTTTGGAGTTATCTGCTTGGAGAAAGTGTTGTTCAGTAAGAGGTTGAATATTGGGGAAGGGAAGAAATCAAGCACACGCCTAGATCCCCCGACAAAGGAGTGTGAGTGCAGGCATCACTGTGTGGAAATAGCCTCCCCAGGGATAAGTGTGAGTACATGTTGAAATGTGTGTGCACGAATGATGCCTGAAGTATCAGAAAAAATAAAGGAGGAGAGATTTTAGCAGAACAAAAATTACTGACAATAATGAGACCTAGTTGTTAGATAATGATGTAGTTACAAGGATAGAATGTAATGGATATTGTATTTTCAGAGAAAATAAAAGAAAAAGGGCAGGAGGTATTTTATTAACCCTGCGGAGGTCGCAGTTGAAAAAATTGCAGCGTAGGTCGCATATATCTGAGAGATACATTCATTACTATAATGTGCTAAAATGCGATAAAACTTTAAAAAAAATTGCGAATATAATACATGATTGTTTATTTATTTTCGGTTACAATCTAAAAATTATTGAACAAAGAAACTAAAAAACAACAACATCTAAATCGATGCTATACTGACATTAGAGTTCACGGTATTTCTCAGATACAATTTACTATCAAATACCACTTTCGCATTTGACTCCTATCATTCTCATCATCAGACTCGAGTAACAAAATCGCTGACTCTCTTCAACATCTGATGGCTTATCCAATCAATATATTTTTACAGCCATTTTCAATGGAAAAAAACAAAAAAACTAAACCAATACTCTACTGACATCAGAGGTCGCAGTATCTCTCAGATACAATTTGCTATGAAATAACACACACACACCTTTATATAACACGTGTTAAACCAAAACTGACTGCATAAACAGTGTGGAATATCACTCGTAATATATGCATAGACAGCTACTCATGACCTCCAAGCTATACACTGGATATGTGTAAGAATATTTATATTAAACAATTTGTTTGTATCTGTCAGATCAGCCTCTGCAGGGTTAATGATAGCTGAAGTGCTTCAAACCAACAAAAATAGAAGTTAAGGAAGATTGTAGATTGCAAAATGAAAATGGAATTTATAGTGGAAGGCTGCTAAACATGTGGAAATCTCAGTCAAGATGGTGTGTTTATGCAGAACTACAAAAATGGCAATTATAACAAACTTAGGAGGAAACTTGGAACAGTGTCATAGCATAAAAAACTACCATCAATGTCCTTAGTGCATGAAAAGTGGTCAAGGATTGTTTGAGCGAAGCAGTATCAGAGTACATAGTGCATACCCAGGGTTAGGAAGATAAATCTACTTAATCCCTGAGTAGGGATTAAGTAGTTGACTAGACATGGAGTTCCAGAAGAAGATGTAGATGAAATGCATCAGCAGATTGGCACACAATGAGTAAAGGTTGAATAATTATCATGGGAGACTTCAACTATGGTGATATAGATTGGAAGGAGGAAAGGGCACACTGCAAAATGAAAATGGAATTTATAGTGGAAGGTTGCTCAACATGTGGAAATCTCAGTCAAGATAGTGTTTATGCAGAACTACAAAAATGGCAATTATGACAAACTTAGGAGGCAACTTGGAGAGTGTCATAGCATAAGAAACTACCATCAATGTCCTTTAGGAAGATAAACTGAGTAGGGATTAAGTAGATGACTAGCAATATAAAGCAGGAGATGCAAATAAAGGAAGCATTGTGGAAGAAATGTAAACAACAAGGTGATTGGCATGCACATGACCAGTATAAAGCACAAACAAGAAGGGTCACTGGCATACTAAGGAAAGGTAAATCAGATTGAGAGAAAGTTAGCTAAGCAGGTCAAAGTAAATCCAAAAGTTTTTTTTTTTTTGCTATGGAGCAAGAAGTAACAGAAAGAATGATTATGGAAAGAAGGCGTAGAGAAGGACTTTGCAGTTACTGAGGTGACAGATTGACATGAGTATTGAGATAGATGAAGTGGAGGTACACTTTGTTTTAGTTTTTCTTCAATGTTTGTATAGTCAATTCTACAATACTATAAAAGCTGCTCAACTGTAATTCTTTTTAAAACTTTCTTAGAACTGTTTTTTTTTTTTCAATGTGATATCCATTTTTTTGTAATGGCCACTTCCATTTTCACATTCTCTGTACTTTTGTATCCTGAAAGAGCATGATGCTGTAACTAGCAACAATGATGTAATCAATGAGGCTTTTCTTATTTATTGTGTCTTTTCTCCATGTGTATTTGTGCATATCTTTATGTTGAAAGATGGTTAACACGAACTAGTGTTAATGACTAGTCCGTGTCCTGAGCAGAAGTCCAGTAAATACTTACTGTTATCATTAGCTTTGCCCTTTCTCCAAATTTTCCCGAAATGTTTCTATATGCCTGGTGGGATTAATTTCCCACTCTGCTGTTCAGATCTCCAACAAGGACCATTTTTACTATTTTCTTTATGTCAGCTTCCTGTTCAAATGACTCAAAAAATTCCTCCATTACTTCCTTAGAAGAACCTTTTGTGGGACCATAGGTACAAGTTTCATTTTCCATGTTCCCATTTTGAAGTTTGTCCACATAACTTTACTGTAAACTACCTTCAAATTAAGAAGTTTATCTTCATGTTTGGCAATGAATGCTATCGCTCCTTCCTTTCCTTGATCATTATTGCCTGAAAATAACATCCTATGCTTATTATTTAGCAAGATCTAATCTGTTTTTGTCTTCTTTGTCTCAGTAATGCCAATTATGTCCATGTTGTACTTTTCCAATTCTTCTGAAAATTTGATTTCCTTTCCATAAATACTTCTTATATTGATGGTTCCTATCTTCTGTTCTTCTGATGCTGGGTTTCTTCTTCTAGATTTTGTGCTGGAGTATGTTCCAGTAGCTGACATTTCAATGTTTGCCCTGGTTCACTGAGAAAAACAGTAGGAACCTTGTTTAACTGGGTGAAGCATCAGTCGACATGAAGTACCTTCATTTGCATTTGTGGTTCAAGGCAATAGAGAGTATAATTTGTTTGTCTAAGTCCCAAATTGCCAACCCATCCTCGGTGATTCAGTGCCCAGTAGATATCTACTAATGGGTTGTACCACATGAAGGTGAGGACTGGAGATTATGTCAGAAGCCCCAGTCAGCTCTCATCATTCCTGAAAGGTGATGTGAAAGTCTCCTCCCAGTTCTCTGACTCATAAGCCAAAGCTTGAAAGTAAAGTATGTAAATAGGCAAGAACATAAAATATCAGCTGGATCCTGTTCCCGCATAGAGAAACTAGAGAACAAGTAAAATATTTCACTTATCACTATTTTTAGTAATTGATAAGCGAAGATGACAAATGCAAATGCCAAAATAGACAAAGCAAAGGTGGTACAGTGGAGAGTCAAGTGAATAAATTTATATGGAATAAAAGAAATTCATTCCAATCGCCAGCTAAGATAATGGCCATTACAAAAGGTTACAGCTCTACACAAAGCAAAAAATAACATCTTATACAAACTTTAAAACACTGAACAAAATAGTATATATATAATCAGATCATTTACACAATTTTTTTGTGTAAATGATCATGCAATTAAAAACATGCAATATGAGTGTAACAACATTTGTCTTAGTGTATTATATATGGGTCAGCTGGATGAGTAAAATTTGCATTCCTATCTCAAGCAAAGTGCTGACACTCCCACTTAAAGATGACATATGGTGAGCCAATTGTCACAGTGTTCACACAAAGATGAGTAATCTACCCTCAGTAAAAAAAAGTGCAAGGTAACTGTTACTTATGCAAGACCTAGCATGAATAGCTTTCTCTCATAAAATTAAGTCTGAGCATTGGGCCAATGATCTGGCTTAATCTTTTGCAATTTACCTGTTAGTGCTTCACTTGACAGGACAATGCCACTGATTACTTAATCTTGCCTTTACTCACTGACTGTAGTCTGTAAAAATGACAAACAATACATCAATAAAGTCAAAGGTGACTTAGCACTTGCATCTCCTATCTCATTTCTCTTGAGGTGATTGATCCAGCACAGTTGATTCGGAGTCTTTATTTGACACAATAATTGTAAAACATTATAGGACAATGGATATGGATACACAACAGAACAGCTTACATGTGAAGACAGTTAATTGTATTTTTATGTATTCAAGTAGAATCTGATTCAAGACAATATGGTTAAGAAAAAACAGCACTACATCCAGTATAGAACTCAATCTGAAGCACTGATCTATATAGACAGGTAAGAAATCAGAGTCCTCTGCCATGTGCAATAAACAACTGCTGATGGAGTAAGCAGTTGCCTTCTGATACAGAGAGAGAGGCTGCATGATGGAGTGCAAGCCTTCCATTGGGAAGTCTATCATGTTTAGTGTAATGCTGTCTATACTGAACTCACCAACATAGGAAAAAAATATTACTAAAGATGGTTAAATCAAAGATTTTATTTTTTGGCCATAGCTAAGTGATATCAAGCTGTCTTTATTTTTGTCTATATTTGAGCACTTGCGTGTTCAAATATAGACAGAAAGAAAGAAAGAATATTGATCCACATGCCATTCTGCAGAGGTTAATCTTTAAAAGGTACATGTGGCATAACTATAAATAATAAATTACACGATAACCACAGTAATTAACAGTACATCATCAGTGTAGACAACAAGCAATTCAAAGGAATGGAATACAAAGTACATAACAGTCGGTGGATTACTTATTCAAAACTGTTGCCACGTGCTAGAAATTAATATTAATAAAATATTATTAAATAATTCTTAAAAACTATTTCTTTGATGGTTACATAAGATAAGAATCACCCAAACGTTTGGGAGAGAGAGAGAGAGACAATTATTTCGATTCAGATTTAGCCAACGTAAAAGGGCTTCACAACTTTCTTTGAAAAGGCATTCGTATTTAAACTTGCATCTATAGAGAAGACGAGCTTTATCCCACTGGATATTGTCTTTAGTGTCAATACTATGTTGTGCCAGACCAGACTGTTGAGGTTTCATGTATTTGATATAATACTGATGTTTTCATTCATTCTTTTTTCCATGAATGACCTGCTGGTCCAAAGCATGTTAAATTACATTCACACGGTATCTAGTAAACAGCAGCTAATGATAAAGGTCCCAGTTTGTCTTTTGTAAATGTAATTTATCGAGTGCTGAAATCCATGCACTAACCTCATTAAGAAAAAACAGCAATATATCTATTTCAAAAGCTGATAAAGGAAACGCGGTAGTGGTAATGCATAAGGCTGACTATGAGAGAAAAGTAGACTGCCTTTTGCAAGATACCTCCACCTATCAAGAAATCAATCATAATCCTACAAAATCACAAATTCAACAATTAAATAAGCTTCTTGATGAAGTTGTCAGTCGGGATCAAAATACCGTGGACAAGTTGCACACTCATTTTGGAAGAACTCCTCGTTTATATGGCATCCCAAAAAATTCGTAAAGAAGGTTATTCAGTAAGACCCATTGTGAATTGTATCGAATCTATCGACTCTCCCACTTATAAAATTGCTAAAGTTCTGTCACGTTTATTAACTGCCCATACTGGGCAACCCAGATCGTTCATCAAAAATTCCACGCGTTTTCTTCAACAAATCAAGGACATTCAAATACAAGAGTCGGATTTATTAGTCAGCTTTGATATTGTTTCCCTCTTTACCAATATTTCATTATCGACACTGTTAATTTACTATATGATGATTACCCTCCCGATATTGCAAAGATTTTTGAATTTGTTATACATTCAGGATATTTTAGCTGGAAAAATAAGATCTATAAACAAGTTGAAGGTACTGTCATGGGTGCCCTCTGTCTCCATCTTTTGGAAAACTATTTTTTGAACCATCTAGAAGACACCTTGTTCTCATCCATTCATCCCCAGCCCTCTCATTGGTTTCATTATGTTGATGATGTCTTTGCTGTTTGGCCTCATTCTGAAAATAAACTTGACACTTTCCTATAACAGATCAATAACCTTCACCCACACATTCAATTCACCATAGAAAAGAAAAGGCTGGTAGTTTGCCATTCTTGGACATCTTTCTTATGTGCACAGCCTCCAGTAATTTATCAACCAGTGTTGATATTTTTTTGAGAGTGTGCTCATCCTCTCAAAAAATTGGTGTTTTCAAGTCTTTAATTAATAGAGCACATAAAGTGTGCTCCTCTCCCTCAAGCTTACAACAAGAACTTTTCACTATCAAAATGTTTAATGGTTACAACCCTAATCAAATCCAGCAGATAATAGACTCCTATGTTCCAACACCTCAGGATTCTTCAACACACCACAGGTTCCAATATCCCTTATATTTCTGACATCTCGGAATCGATTGGCAGAATTTTGAGGTATCATCTCATTCCCACATATTTTCCTATCAACAAAATTGTTCACCTGTTGCCATCTACAAAAGACAAACTGGCACCTCTATCATTAGGCGTTTACCAGATACCATGTGAATGGACAAACAGGTCGTTCTGTGGAAAAAAGAATGAATGAACATCAATATTATATCAAATAATGTAACCTCAAAAGTCTGGTCTGGCACAACATAGTATTGATATTGACACTAAACACGATATCCAGTGGGATAAAGCTCATCTTCTCCATAGATGCAAGTTTAAATACAAATGCCTTTTCAAAGAAAGTTGTGAAGCTCTTTTACATCGGCCAAATCTGAATTGAAATGACTGTCTCTCTCTCTCTCTCCCAGAAGTTTGGGAGATTCTTATCTTATGTAACCATCAAAGAAATAGTTTTTAAGAAGTATTTAATTAATATTAATTTCTAGCACGTGGCAACAGTTTTTAATTGGTAATCCACCGACTGTTATGTACTTTGTATTCCATTCCTTTGAAGTGTTTGTTGTCTACACTGATGTACTGTTAATTTCAGTACAAAATATTTGTAACTTTATTTCATTTAAAGTTAATTACTGTGGTTATCGTGTAATTTATTATTTATTCTGCAGAGGATTTTTTTTTTTTTTGTTTTGTCAAAAACTAATCTCAAGAACTCTTCCTATTGCTACTTGGATAATAATTTGTCTCATTTTTAACTCGGAGGATGGATGAAGATTGCATTTTCAGCAGAAGCATACCCATACATGTACTTTTCTTCTACTGAAAGCCTGAACCCTTTATTAAGAGATCATGAATATGTATACATTCATGATCTCTTTGGATGCCAAAACTAAGTCTGGCACTAGGGCCTTAGAGCCTGCACTCCTTCCAAAACTGCTTGTTTAACATGACTTTTCAATAATCCTTATTACAAGAATGAGAGAAAATGGTAACATCACCAACATGTGGGAAGAAGTTGTTCAGTGATTGAGTTTATTTTGATAACAAATCATGTTACACTTAAGACAGAATCTTATGGAATACTCTGCAATTGGCAATACAGTAGGGTTAATATACTTCCCAATCAGGCTGGGATTTGTCTAAAGAAAAGATTTTGAATAAAAAAGACGTTCCCCAATCTCCAGGCTATGTTGTAAGATTTTACTATATCAAAGAAAACTAAAACCAGATGTTTGTGTAACAGAGATACATTACTGATACATTTGGTCCAACAATTTTATCCTATACATTTTTTTTTTAAATCTTGAACAGCCTTTCCTTCAAAGCTTCCGAGCTTATATCCAGAAAAAGAAAGATTAGGAGAGGAGAGGCGACACTGCCGTATTACGGGACAGGCTGACTGAGCATCTGCTTGGGATGCCAAAACTAAGTCCAGCACTAGGGCTTTAGAGCCTGCATTCCTTCCAAAAATAATGATTTACAAATTTCGAATTCAAAATGACATTTAACTTCCAGAAAACATCAATTCATCGTTAGAAGCTTTACAATTTTTAAAAGCAAGCCATTGCAGAATATAGTTCCAAATACATGGGTCGCATTGAGAATTTTGCTAACTATTCCTATAATGGTGGCAACAGCTGAAAGTAGTTTAACAAATTAAAACTTATTAAAACATATTTACGATCGACAATGGAGAGTGATAGATCAAATTTTTTAGCTTGTTATCTATCAAAATGCTGTTGCCAGAAAATAAACATTAGTGAAAGAATAACAAGCTTTTGCACATTTAAAATCAAGAAAAAAATATATCTAAATTATAATTGATTAAATTAAAATTAGTGTAAAATCAATAATTTTTGTTCGTAATCATTTTTATTTGTTTCTTTTTTATGTAGTATATCTGAGTGAATAAAAATGATAAGTAGAAATAATGAAGTTATGAAATTATTAATAATTTGAAAAAAATACTTATTCTTACAATTAGAAAGCACTTAGGTATTAAAAAAATAAACTTAGGGGCATCACACACAGTCTGCCAGGGGTGCGAAATTATCTTGGTCTGGTACCAACAAGAGATTTAGCATTGGAAAGTATTTTTGCACATTCAAATTGAATTTTGTTAGCTACTTTATGAGATAAGAACTACAGGTAGGACTAATCCAATTAACTAATAATGTTGATCAGGTGATTCATTTAGGCATGCCAGAAATTCATGTGGGTTGATGGAGCAGCAAATCATGTAAAATTTGTTGTGCATGTTCACTGATGATCAGTATACACTTTTTACATAGACATAAAAATAATTTCTGATCATCATCATTGGAATTATCAACCCACTTTTATGAATCCTATGTTCATTACATAATTTGTCAGTGGCTATTCTGTCTTATTAATAATAGATATCTTGAAGATGCTAATATTTTGTTGTAGATCAACCACTTCTTATAATAAATAAAAGTATTCATGTTTACTCAAGAATATATATGAAGTTTTACTACTTCTATTCTTACTGAAGACTGGAATAAAAATGTTCCTATACTGTGAAAAACATTCCATCCTCAACAGACTCCATACTGCAGGAGAAAGAAAACCAACTAGTTTTATTTGCAAATGCAAATTTCTGTGAGAAATTTTTGGTACTGAGAACCACATTATGTAATTAAAGAGTTTAATAAAAATAACTTTTATTGTTTCACTAAATACAGTACAGAGACATTTAATGTATGCACTATATTTCGCAACAACTAGTGCCATTATAGATAAGAATGACACTTCATAAGGAAAAATACTCCCTCCCCACAGACCTATGCTGCATGCATGCATGCAAGCAAATTTTTAGTTCAAGAAAATGTGTAAGAGCTGTTTATAATGCAGTCACTGGGTACAGAAAGAATACAGTTTATGTAAGGCAGATTTTCTAAAGCAAATAAAGATTCATATATTCATGTGTGTGTGTAATTTGAAATCAGTTAAAATTTTATTTGAGATTTTTGGTGTTAAAAACATTTCACAAATAAAATTCTACCAAAAAAGCTGCAACTAACATGCTATATGTGCTACTTACTTTTCTGTTGGCAAGTAGAAGAGGAGGTCATAAAGTGTGCTTGTAACTTATCAGCTATAGCATTTCCATCTGTTATCAACTGATGGGACAAATTACTTGAGAAAAAAGCATTTGCACTCCCTGTTTCTGTGACTGCTAAAATTTGTATCGGAATGTTTGGAATATTCATGGAAAATGCACTGGTAAAAAATAAATAAAATTCAATAATATGTGGTAAAAATATAATTAGTTTACAGATAAGAAATTAACCATTAAAGTTAATTATGCAATTATAACATATCACTGCATATCATACATTAATGAATTAGCAGAGGATTAAAATAGTGAAGTTTAAGTAGAGGGAGAAAAAAACTCCCATCATTACACCACTAAACACACACACACACACACACACACACAATTTATTTCTCAATAATTCCAATGAAATAAACTTTTGGGGTGTGTTATGGAATTCTTATTGTAAGCAATGCTCAAAGACAACAATCTATACAGCTTTAATTATTATGTAATATTAATGCTAATTTCAATACTAAGAAGCATTATTGATATTGTAACAATAATAACTCATTTATTATTATTATCAACCTCAATCATAAGAGGCTGCAAAACCTATACCAGTGTGCTGCTGTGTGAGAGAGCGGGTGAAGCAATTTGAGGTTGCAATTTAATTAGCAGAGTAAGTCCTATCTTTGCATTTGTATGCTAGGCTCAATAGTTTGTTAAAGCTAATGTAAAATTTGTACATTGGGGAGTCTATGCCATCCACTATGGGACATAATGGCACATTTTATTTATGAATTTTTAAAAGTCCATATATACATGGGGGGGGGGGGGGTATAGAGTTAAATGGTTTTAATTTGTTGGTGACTTCCACAGGCCAAGAAGTGACCTTCTTAAGGCGCCTATGGAGTTTCCTGATTTGTGAGTTAATAGGATTATATTCAATAGGGAGGTAGGTAGCCCGATCTAGTAATAAAGCATTAAGCTTACTTGTGTAGTCAGTATGGTTGAGAACCACAGTGGCATTCCCTTATCCGCTTTGGTGATTACTATTTCTTTGTTTTTCTTCATTTCCTGTAGAGCTTTGTATTCACTATTGGATATGTTGTTTTTTTTGGTGGCCTTGCTTTGGTGAGAACACAAGCTACATCCAGTCTAATAATGTTGGCGATGTGGTTTGGAAAGTGGCAGATACCACGTTCAATCTGGATCATTATATCTTTGGCCGATATTTTTCTTGGAGCAATGCCGAAATTGTGGCGACGTGTAAGGATGTTGAGTGCCTCAGGCTTCAAATCTATGGAAAAAAGGTTGACCCGTGATGAGTGGTACTTTTGGATCAGAAGTAGAGTTCTTTTTCAGGTTATCATATTTCTTGATGTGTCTATTCCTTATTTTCTCAAATTCTTTATCTGCAGAAGCACACGAGATGTCATAGAATCGTCCAAAGTTCATGGTTCAGAGTGTTCGAAAGCTCATCCTCTAACGCTAGAATAGCTTTGTTTGCATCTAGGAGAACGCACGTCATGGTAATTTGTTCTCGTAGCAGGGCAAAGCTGGTGCGGTTATAAATTAGGAGAGCTTTCTGTGAAGAGAAACGGTGCTTAAATTTCACACAATTTGAGATTACCCGATTATCCCGGCAGCGTTTTAGGAAGGTCAAATGATTCAGTTGTCTTGATAACTTCAGCTTCAGTTTATCGTATTGGCGGGCCTTGCGTGCGATAGAATCTCCATGGATGATCGTAATTCTTGTAGAAAGGTTTACACGTTGGCTGAACATGATTATTGAATTACTCAAGGAATTCACAATGTAAACTGGAATATAAATTAAAATAAACTTTAATATATACTTCCTATATTTCAGCAATGTCATCTTCATGGGAACTTAAGATTAAGACATGCGCACGCAGGCACTAGAACAGCAAATGAGGTAGAAGCGAGGAGACTACTGTTATCCCTAAAGTCCTGATGGTGCCCACTGGTGGGCTATATTAGGTATTCTTGGACGTTGGGCTAAAGTTCTCATGATGTACGTTTCCCAAATTTGGGACAGTCTCATGCATCCAAATTTGTTGAGGTTGGGCACGTTTTTTTTTTTTTTTTTAGGGCTGAGGCTGATTCCATGAATAGTCTTTCAAATTTATTACTGTGACATTATTCCAACATAATCTGTGGCAAGTATCCAGAGTATGGTCTGCAAGCCCAGAGTGGCTGTATTGGTGAAACCAGATGTAGTCCTTGTGTTCTGAAATTCTGATATTCGCTGACCTGCTTGTCTGGCCAAAATAGCACAGTTTACAGCTGCAAGGGACCTGGTAAACACCAGGTAGGTCTAGGAGAAGTGGTTGGTCTTTTGTGGAGCAGATAAGGGATGCCAATTGTCTATATGGTTTGTAACAAGAGCTCAGTCATATTTTTTTAGGAATTTGGTTATTCTCCTAGCTGATGCAAACAAAGCTATTCTAGCGCTAGAGGAGGAGCTTTCCAACACTCTGAATCATGAACTTTGGATGATTCTATATGACGTCTCATGCACTACCGCAGATAAAAATTTGAGAAAATAAGGAATCAACACATCAAGAAATATAATAACCTGAAAAAGAACTCTACATCCGATCCAAAACTACCACTCAACACGGTAGTCAACAACCTTTCTTCCATGGATTTGAAACCCGAGGCACTCAACGTCCTTACAAGTGGCCACAATTTCGCCATTGCTCCAAGAAAAATACTGACCAAAGATATAATGATCCAGATTGAACGCAGTATCTACCACCTTCCAAAACCACATTGCCAACAATATTAGACTGGATGTAGCTTGTGTTCTCACCAAAAACCAACATATCCAATATGTGAATACAGGAAATTAAGAAAAACAAAGAAATAGTAATCACCAAAGCGGATAAGGGGAGCACCACTGTGGTTCTCAACCATACTGACTACACAGGTAAGCTCAATGCTTTATTACTAGATTGGGTTACCTACCTTCCTATTGAATATAATCCCACCAACTCACAAATCAGGAAACTCCATAGGCTCCTTAAGAAAGTCACTTCTTGGCCTGCAGAAGTCACCAACAAATTAAAACCATTTAACTCTATACCCCCCCCCCCATGTATATATAGACTTTTAAAAATTCATAAGCAAAATGTGCTATTACATCCCATAGTGGATGGCATAGACTCTCCCACGTACAAATTAGCCACCAAAGAGCTCACACACCATCACATAAAAAACTCAGCCCACTTCAAAGCCAGTATGAAAAACCTTACACTCCAGCATGCAGACATAATGGTCAGTTTTGACATCTCCTCCCTATTCACAAATGTCCCACTCAAGGAAACCTTAGAGCTCATCCAAGCCAAATTCCCTCCCGATATCTCAGCCCTATTTCAGTTTCACAATGAACTAAGGCTATTTCGTTTGGCAGGAAAAATTCTACAAACAGATAGAGGAGACAGCCATGGGTTCACCACTCTCCCCACCCTTGGCCAACTTCTTTATGGAGACTTTTGAAGAGAAAGCCTTAAACTCTGCCCCACAAAAACCTATTATATGGCTTCGCTATGCTGATGATGTGTTCACTATTTGGCCACATGACTCAGATACACTCCTCTCCTTCTTGATACACTTAAACAACCAACACCCCAGAATCAAGTTCACCTAGGAAAAAGAGGATAACAACAGCCTCCCTTTCCTAGACATACTAATCACCCGCCAGCCTGATGGAACCTTAGTTTTCTCATTTTATAGAAAACCCACCCATACAAGCAGGAATATTCACCAACAATCCCCCCCCCACACACACACACAACAAGTTGGTGTTATTAAGACACTACATAACAGCTAAACTAATCCGTTCAAATGACAAGGCCCTAACCACTGAACTAAATCATATCCTTAACACGTTTTCAGTCAATGGCTACAACCCCCAAAAATTCTAAAACCAGTAACCCCCCCCGAACACACACACACACACACTACACAATAAAGATTACTCTAAATCAATCACTATTCCCTACATCTTGGGCATGCTCCACAAAAGACCAACCACTTCTCCTAGAAGACCTACCTGGTGTTTATCAGGTCCCTTGCAGCTGTAAGCGGTCCTATATTGGCCAAACAGGCAGGACAGCGAATATCAGAACACAAGGACTACATCCAGTTTCACCAGTACAGCCACTCTGGGCTTGCAGGCCATGCTGTGGATACTCGCCACAGAATACGTTGGAAGAAAGCCACAGTAATAAATTTGAAAGACTATTCGTGGAATCAGCCTCAGCCCTAAAAAACGTCCCGAACCTCAACAAATTTGGATGCATGAGACTGTACCAAATTTGGGAAATGTACATCATGAGAACTTCAGCCCAACGGCCAAGAATACCTAATATAGCCCACTAGGGGGCACCATCAGGACTTTAGGAATAACAGTAGTCTCCTTGCTTCTACCTCATTTGCTGTTCTAGTGCCAGCATGCACATGTCTTAATCTTAAGTTCCCATGAAGATGGCAACGTGACATTACTGAAATATAGGACGTACATATTAAAGTTTATTTTAATTTATATTCTAGTTTACGTTGTGAATTCCTTAAGTAATTCAATAATCAATGTACAGATATTTACATGCTATGTTAACAATGGTAACAAACCTGGTGTGATATTAAATTTAAGCAAAACAGACTTCAACCAATTCAAACTGCAAATTTCCAACTTCTAGCTGTGTCTGTGTGTATATAATATCACTCACTTCATGCACTAGATACAATAATACAGCCAGCCAATTTGACAGAGTAAACTGGCCCACTCTATATAACGTATACTATCGCCCAGTAGATAGTGGGTACAATTCCTACCGTGGGAAGGTGATTGTTTTTAGGCAAGATAAATTTCATAACCTGATGTGAAAGAGAATACTGATTTAGAGGCCTGATGTAGCTTAATTAAAAGTTCCATGTTTGGTATTCAATGTGAGGTTTCCAAACATGGAACTTTTAATTAAGCTACATCAGGTCTCTAAAGCAGTATTCTAAAACATAGGTTTACAACATTTTGTGGATAGGATTCACATTAAGAAATGGGAAAGTTAGAATTAGATTAGATTAAAATTTTATCAAGTTGTAATCATATCATGTTCACTTTATCAAATTAAAATCTAATAACACATTTTAGCCGGTGTCAGAATTTGCAACAGTTTGGTTGAGGTGTTGTCAGCTTGCTGGTACATCAGCAACAAACGTGTACACAAATGCATAAACACACGTGTTCAACAATGCAATACAAAATTAGAAATATTTTAAAAACATCAGTCTCTTGTATAACTGCATAGTGGTTGTCACTTTGATTAGTCTCTACTGTTTGCCTACTAGATTTTGTATTTACACCTGAAGAAACTATGTAATTAGGATGAAATGTGTTTTTTGGCCTTATAAACTCATATATATCCATCAACTGGCACAGTCTACATCAGGGGTCGCCAAAGTTATTTGCCCGTCGACCCCTTCAAGAGTTTCTTGACTTTTTATCGACCCCCTATATTTTACTATTACGTAATTATAATAGAACAAGCAAAAAAAGATGCTTATTTGAGTTTTTAGATTGCTTATTTTATAGTTACAGTGTTTATTGTATGTATAATATAGTATATATTATTATATTACTATCACTAGTAATAGCACTGGTATTACTAGTGATATTAATAAACTACTGGTATTACTACCAGCGCTGCTCAACTCTTCAACCTAGAGAAGTTTAGTTCGTGAATGAATAACGATTGAATTATAATATGTATGTTGATGAATTTTAGAACATTAACGCTCACTTGTATGTCGATGCGCAAAAATGAGACTGGGATCGAATACATGTAAGTATCAGTAAATAAGAACCACGCACGTGTTGCAATCTCGCTCCCACTGCGCCAGCCGGCAGGAACCACCAAGATCCATTTATTGGTAAATACGTCATTTTGGCCTACTTGATTGGCCTCAGTAACTATTTTCATGACCTTAGTCCATCTTACAGGTCCTATTCATGGACCTGTAAGATAGCGGTACTGATCCCACGATTCACTCTATGTCTTTTGTCATGGAGATAATCCAAGTTAACTGAATTAAATATTACCCATACAATGATGTCTTATATTTTTCTGTCGACCCCCAATTGACCCCTGAGCCCGAATCGACCCCTAACAATGTCATATTGACCCCTTTGGCGACCACTGGTATACATGCTTTTATACATACACATACAGCAATCCCTCGATTAGTGCACCTATATACATCTTAAAAATAAATGTTACAGATTTAAAAAATTTTCTATCTATGCATTTTTTATGGCTAACTATTTTAAAAATCACCCACCAGGATGAAATAATTTAGTTACTGATTTAAAACATTTTACAAAGTTATTTTTTTAATGACCCACTACACAATTTCCATGTCCACTGTGTTCCAACTTTACCACCAAAATTTATGTTGTCTGCTAATTATGCAGCATTTTGATGATCATATTCCATGCCTTCTTTGAAATTTGAAATGAATCAACTGCAAGAACAATTTTCAGCAAAGCTACTGAATACAAAGAAAAGTAAGGCTGCTTCGAGTTCATCATGCATGCACTCAAAATCAAAGTATTATAATGATTGAATTAGAGAGACTTCTTTCTACATGGATCGAAGATTGTAACAGATGCCGCTAAGCACTGAGCTTATTAAATCAAAAGTATTAAGTTTTTTTGCAACCTTGAAAGAAAGGGCTATCAATGATGGAAAGGAAGAATTCCACGCTAGTTCTGGGTGGTTTGAGCACATTTCAAAGAGAGAAATAGCCTACATAATGTTCTAATCACAGGCGAAGCTGCAAGTGCAGATAAGGAGGTGGCCGCAAATTATCCAGAGATTTTGAAGAAAATTGTGGATCAAGGGGGCTATTGTGACCAATAAATATTTACTGTTGATGAAACCGGCCTTTTTTTTTTTTTTTTTAAGCAAATGCCTTCCAAGACTTTTCTGGCCAAATCAGAGAAATCTCAGCCTGGTTACAAAGTCAAATGAAATTACTGCTAACAATATGCGAGCCCTTTAGAAGCACATTCTTCCACATTGTGCAAATGATTTTAGAAGCTTTTCAAATAAATCTAAATGAATTAAATCTCATTCTCAGAAACTGAGTGATTCCAACCTGCTAAATTTAGATGCACAGCGGGAAGATCCTGAAGAATATAAAGAAAATCACTTACAAGTCCAAAGAGATTTCAGAGAAGCAATTTGAAAATATTTTTTGTACAATCAAATTTTTAAGCAGTAATGTTTAGAGGCCGACTCTGATGATGATGAGAAGCAGTAAAATTTGTAGAAGTAGTAGAAGGGGGGATCGGTCCATACAGTCAGTTGTATGAAAAAAAGAGAAACAGAATGCCCACCAAACTACGTTAGCTCAATTCTTTGTTAAGAAGTAGAATGATAAATTTATATTCTGAATGTTTTATTGTCTTTCAGCTTCGTGGTTTCCCTGTAACCAGGCCCTGAGACATATCCTAATTCTTTTATTAAAAAAATTAAGGGTAAAAACAGAAATTTGAGGAACGAATTATACTTTTTCCCATAGGTATATTCGATTATAGTATTCTTCATTTGGTAGAAGCCATAAACAGACAGCATATGTTGCATGGTGATTGGAGCCTGGTGCATTTAAAACCAGGCTGTTTACGTAGCAAATGTACCAAATACAATAACACCAGTAAAAACTATATATATATATATATATATATATATCCTATAACATAGTAAAATACACTAACCAATCTTAACAAAATACTCAATAAATCAACAGATTTGCTTCTCTTACAAGAGTTTCAAATTACATGTTTGCACTAAAACTAAACTAACTGAAAGAACAGAATTGCACACATATGATTAAATTCAACTGATTTAGTAAATAATAGAAAAGAGCTACATCATCCTGAAAAAAAAAAAAGTAAAAGCCATTTGAAATTATTCTGTGCACACAAAATAATGCGATCACAACACATCTTTACATACCTTAGTGTAGCAAGAGATGCTTTGCGTTTTGTTGAGTATACTAAAATAAATCCATGGACCAGCTCATTCCTATATGCATTAGCTCCATGATAAGAAGTGACCCGCACCTCTACACTTCGTTTGGAATCCCCTAAGTAGGTTTCAAGTGTAATAGTATGGGGAGATGTAACAAAACAACACTGGTGACTTAAGAGAGGCCCCAAGACATGCTCTACAGAATAAGGATCTCCACAGAGCATACACATAATTATCCTGTAAAGAAAATAATAATACAAAATAAACTAATTATATACAAAAGGTATGATATTTATCAATGTTTCTTTTATATTATGTTAAAGATACTACTTATGTTTGAGTAATCTATAAACAAAGAAACAAGATATTAAAGGTGGGAATAATAAATATAATCATTTTATAATAAATAGACAAGAACTATTTGCCTTTGATACTTCCAAAGAACTCACATGATATATGCAAATAGGTTATGAAAGTGATCAAAAAGATTAAAAAATGCAGATGTTTAGCATCAACTGACATAGTATTTCATTGCTTATGAGAAATTACTCTAACCAAGAGCTCATATATTTGAACTTTAATATTTGCTTTTGAGTAAGAGACTGACAGCTATCAGTCTATCTACTCTTATTCAAAAGTGCATTAGTAATCCGAGATATATTTTCTTAAGCCTGCTCTCAAAAAAATTTCAATTTCTTTTTACACAGATTGTATGAGGCTTAATATTAATGGAGGAAATGCCATAGTATCGAGAGAGAAAATAACTAATGAAATTAGCACAAATACTTCTTATCAAACGTACATCGGTGAGGAACAAAGAAGCAATTCAAAGAGACAGAATAAAACTCAAATAAATACAATTAGTTAACCAATAACAGCAAAAGCCATGTCCTTGAAAATGATTTATTATATATCTAATATATAATAAATCATTTCCAATATTTACACAGTATGAGAATCTCACAAACTTTTGGGAGAAAGGTGAATCATTTCAATTAATATTAGGCCAATGTAACAGTACTTCTGAATTTCTGTGAAGAGATGTTCACATTTAAACTATTTCTATGGAGAAGGCAAGCCTCATTCCAAGATACTGTGTTTCTGTATTTGGCTACAATCCATATTTTGCAAGAACAGGTGTAGTATTATCCAAAAGTTGGATGAATCTCCCATAAATAGTCAGAGAAAAATGTACGTTGGCGATTCAATATATAGATCAGTATTCCATCAGATGTTGCAATTTATGGAAAATGCTGATTTACCTTTCAGAAAACTGCTATGTTTCATGGCATAAGAATGAGAACTCCAGCTATTAAAAGGACAGTATTGATGTTAATCATGTATCTGGAATATCATCAAGATTTTAAAATAAAGTTTAGAAATATTTATAGGAATATTTCTAAAACTTATTTTAAAATCTTGACATTCTGGATACTATTTTGAAATTTAGATTTTACAGTAAACTTTAGATACAATTACCACTCTGTTTTTATTCTTACCTAATATCAGGATTTACAGCTTGTTCTGGTAATGAATGATAAATCTGTAGAAGACCTGCTCGTCGTTGTATGCTTTCAATTAGGGATTGCAAAGCCTGTACAAGATTAGCCATATCAAACCTCTGACCAGCAGAAGCATCCAGATTGCTCACATCTAAGAATGGACACTGGAGGCTAGGAAATAAATCTTATGTAACATTATAAGATTTCTTCTATAAATAAACAAAGCTAATACATACATTAAAAACTTATATTACTGTTCATAATGAAAAATTTTTAAATACGGAGGCTGTTCAATAAGTTATAAGATAATATTTATACAGAAAACAGATTACCTTTAATTGTCATCATTTACAAGGTCTTTTTCGAAGTAACTACTGTGAGATGCGATGCATTTGTCACAACGTTGCGTTCACTTCTTAAACACATGTTAAAGTCCGTTTTTTTTGAGAGTTCTTTCAAAACCGCTTCCGCAGCTTTTAAACATGCTTTGTTGCTTTCGAAATGGCGGCCTCTTAATGGTTTCTTGAGCTGAGGAAACAGCTGGAAATTGCACGGTGCGAGATCAGGGCTGTATGGAGGGTGTGGTAGGATATCTCTGTTGTTGTTCTGCAAAAAAAAGTCCACTACATCACCAGCAATATATGGCCTTGCATTATCGTGGTGCAATAAGAAGCCATTCTTCAGCAATGGCCGCTTCCTTTTGACATGCTGTACCATTGTCCGTAAAACATCCGCATAGTATGAGCCGTTTACAGTATTCCCGGATTCTACAGTGTGTTGGTAAACAATGCCTTCGTAGTAAAAAAAACATTATGGTCATAACTTTACCAGCCGATTTTACAGTTTTTGCTTTCTTGGGGGTAGGCAAAGAAGGATGCTTCCATTCACTGCTTTGTTGTTTCATTGTAAGGTCATAGTGATACAACCAAGCTTCATCTGCTGTAATGATGCGTTTTAAGAAGTTGTCACCTTCTTGTTCCAGTCTTTCTTTCCATTCTGTGCACACATCCACTCGATGCTGCTTTTGCTCCAATGTCAAGAGTTCGGGAATCCATCAGGCACAAACACGTTTCAGTTCCAAATGTTCAGCCATGATTGAGTGAACACTTCCCACAGAAATATTCAGGACAACATGCAGCTGGCGTACTGTAATTCTGCGATCCTCCTTGATGATAATCGCTGCTGTGTTGATCATTGTCTCTGTGATAGACGTTGAAGGTCTTCCCTCACATTCAAGATCTTCCACAGTTTGCCTTCCTTCCTTAAAAGTTTTATGCCAGTGAAAAACACTTGCCCTTGACATTGCTCCATTGTGGAAAGCTTCGCGTATCATGTTAAAAGTGTCCGATGCCGATTTTTGCAAATGCACACAAAATTTAATCGCATAACGCTTCCATTTCGACGACTGGTTGCGGCTCGTAGGCACGGCGAACCAAGCTTGCGTTTAGTCATGTGACACTCTGGCACATCAGCCCGTATACGCCATCTATCAATCTCTTTTGTTAATACAGACAGCAACATTTCTTTATTCCACAGAAATTAATATTGTGATGAGTGGTTTCACAACAGTAAAATTAGTCTTATTACTTATTGATCAACCCTCGTACATAGTAAAAAAAAGTTGCAGACCCTTGCAAAGTGGAATCAATATTACAAATTAAATTTCCTTGTTGACAAGTATGAGTAATTCAAGTACAGAATTATAAACTCTGATTATTATGCTTTTGGACAAACTGATCACTATTTTCTTCCAGTGCAAATGTTTTTAGTGTCTATTTCAGAACTGGTTAAATTCCGAAAAAGAGAATGCAAGAATGGACAGACAATATCTCAGCAAACAAGGATGTAAGCCAACATAACTAAAGAAATAATTACTAACAACTGAATAAATTAATAAAGATTTTCATTTAACCTAAAATTATCACTCTAGTATCTAGATGTTGTTATTGAGTCCATTGAAGAGCTTCTAGATATGACTGTGGATCTGTAGTATCCAGTGAATCTTAAGTATAACTTTCAAATTAAGTAGAAGAGAAACATTTCAAAGAAGTTGCAAAAATAAAAACACATGACAAGTGACATGATTTAAAATATACTAGTCCTAAATGCATCAATTTATTAAAGATCAGATAAGTTTTTAATTCTAAACAATTAATGATGACTATGAAATACGTGAAGCAGAATGATTTAATCACAGGAAAGATGTTATGTCTGAATAGCTGTTAACCCTGTTCATATCACAAATCCGCATATCTATTGAGTACTGCTAACACATTTGGGGCAGTGCTTCAAGTGCTTTAAAAATATTTCACACAACACAGAAGAGAAGAATCAGACTGATTAATGACCATCTTGGACCAACTTACTCCAACTGTTTTCTCATAAGTGTTTAGTATCTGCTACATGTACCTTCTATAAATATTTCCTTCACAGATATCACAGAACATATTCCATGGATGCGATAAGTGTTTTTTTTTTTCACCTAATTTTTATTTTTAAATATTTTTGATTTATTCTTATAAATAGTTCAAAACCCTACTCTAGAGACAAAACCTGGATTCAAGCCACTTGAGGTCTCCAATAAGTAGAGCAGCATCAATGATCCAACCAGTCTCTCTCTGTCTTTCTCTAACAAATCCAGTGAAATGCATGCAGTTGCCACTCAATATCCCTTCCAAGTCCAACTCCTAACTCCTCTTGTGAACTTAAGTTTCTCCTTTCATTCCTACTGCTACTGCATTCTGAAACATCCTGTGTTTGCCAAGGAATACAATACACAGGCTTTCAAATCTAATATGATCAAGTTCCTCCTTACTTAAACTTCTTCCCATACATCAAGGGTGTTCAACCCGTCAGTCGCGATCAACCGGTCGATTGTGGAGCAATTTTTGGTCGGTCTCTTGTGTATTCCTCCTTACTTACAAATTTAATTAAAACTGAAAACATAATATTTTATCATTCTTTTCTATTATTTTTAATTCGCTTTAAGTGTATTGCTATTGTTTATTTATTTTTCGTTAAAATCGTCAAATCAGTAATTTTCTTTTAAGTCCAGGTAAATGAATTAATTTGGATCAGTGGAAGTCAAACAGCGAGCCGAGTGAATAAGATTATAAGCAAAGTGTAAAAACTTGATTGTAGCTTAAATATTAAATATTCCAGAGCACATTACATTGATTTTTTACTTAGTCCCATGTGAATGTTGTAAAAAAATAAACTTTGTTTGTCTCGGTATAGATGTTTTTGTAAATAACTCTTTTGAAGCTAACTGTATATACTGCTTTAATAAGAATATGTTAGAGTGTTAAAAACAAAGGCAATGTTTTTGTCGCCGAAGCTGTTCATGGCAACATTAGAAAGATTGTTATTGAAACTTGTATGAGAAAGGGTTGTAGGCTCTAGTGTAAACATCTCCGAAATCAGTCAGAAAGAGTTCAAACAACTTTCCGATGGCCGGCAACTTACAATCAAAAGAAAGCGGAGGAGAACCAAAGGCGTGCCGAAACTTGAAACTTAAGATGAAAGACTCGTACCGATTCTTTGAGGGTTGTCAAACTTCATGCGAGGTCTCAGAGGAGGTTTAATAAAAAGGGACTGAAGCAAGCAGAAGAGGTCCCAGTTCCAGAATTGCTGTCAGAGAGGAGGCCACCCAGTCCAGAGTCGCAGTCAGAGAGACTGCCCAGATCAGATCCACGTTGCTTGAGAGAGGAGCTTCTCAGTTCGAGATGTCGCTAGAGAGAGAGAGAGAGACTACTTCTAGGCACCAGGCAAGGTTTCAAATTGCCGAAAGGAAGAGTTCCAATTGAGGGAGAAAAGTTTACAGGCCAGAGAGGGATCCAGCTAACAGCAGTTCCAGCTGATGAAACGGCAGAAAAAGAAGGCAGTCGCCCAGGCATTTTCGGCGAGCCCAAGAAAAGGCAAGGCAAATTTCCCAAAGCACCTTCACTCGTAAGATTTTCTTTTCACCGAGGGAGAGTACCCTTTTGCCAGAGCTGAATGACCCAATAGCCTGCTACGTTCCCGATAAGATGCAGCCGAGCCATAATTTCCTGAAGATCTGAGACTAAAGAATTGCCGTAGAACTTTTAGTGAAAGACATTTGACTGAATGTGAGATACAGAGCCTTCGTAAGTTTAAACTTTTATATAATTCTTGTTATAGTTGATACGAGAAAGACTTTTAAGATATATGTTTAATAGTATTAAGAAATGTCCATAAGAGAATCAATTGGCATGTTAGAGGTTGATATCAAATGTGTAAAGATAACTTAACACAGATTTAGGTAACCTCTTTACGAGTAAGCTTAGAGATTAAAAGTAAAAATTTGTAAACTGAGAGTAGGTAACCTTATGTGTTAAAGAAAGAAGGTTCTAATTTTTGCTAAAGAGTTTTTATAGATGGATAGAGAAAGCAATCTCCCTAACGTTAAAATTGTGTATATTTCATAGTAATGTAAATAATTGTCATTTGACTTTTTTGTTAAAAGAGTGCTGCCTGTTTGTTAATTTACAACTGCACTGTTTCTAAAATAAATCATACTTGTTGAGCGGGAATCTAAGTGAGTTCGCCAGAGCGTGAAATAAGAAAAAGAATAGACCACGACTGTTTATAAAAGTTTTAATGTAGGAATTTGTGTTAGAGAAAGAGAGAGAGAGAGAAATCTACCAGCCGTATATTTGAGTTTTTTTTTTTGCTAATCAAAGATATTAGTGGTGCAGTCTCATTTTAAATAAATTTTCTAATATCTTAGGCATAAGATTCTTAATGCGAAAGGTAGATAAACATAGCACGTAATAAGATAAACAACAGAGATTCTGAGAGAGAGAAAGCGTGCACAGCAAATTAGAATAACGGAGAATAAAGTATAGAGTAAAAGACATCACAAGAAATTAATAGAAATTACAAGTATACAAAGTTAAATAATAATAAAAGTTTACAATGTCACAGTAATGACTGGATAGCAAAAGTAGACGTATAACAAAAGCATATCGTATGCGTTGTGTTTAATTTGAGGATAATCATGAGTGTATCAAAGAAATCGAAGACTTGTCATTTTCACAAGGAATGGGAAACGGATTTTTTCTTTACAATGGTAAATGGAAAGTGTTGTTGTTTGATTTGTAATTCATCTGTAGCAATTCCAAAAAAAGGTAATATTGAGACACATTTTCGATCGCTACATGCAAAATATGAAGATTTTCACCAAAATTCCAAATATGTAAATCAAAAATTATAAATTTAAAGACAGGACTTTCTGGACAACAAAATATGATTTCGAAAGTAATAAATAAACCAATATCAGTCACTGTTGCATCTTTGAAAGTGTGTCATTTATTAGCAAAAACAAAAAAGCCTTTTACTGATGGAGAGTTAATAAAAGAATCGTTTCTTGCAGCAGTAGAATCTTTATTTTCTGATTTATCAATAATCCATTTCAATTTTATTTTTAATTTTAAAAATAAAAATGAAATCATTTCGAATATTAAAGATTTACAACTTTCCAGAACAACAGTTATGAAAAGAATTGAAATTTTAAGTGACAATCTGAATACTCAGTTAATGTCAGACATTCACCAGTGTGTTGTGTTTTCATTACAATTTGATGAATCAAATGACTTCACTGATATTGCTCAGTTAATGGTATTTATTCGCATAGTATTTCAAGGTTATTCAAGTAAAGAAGAACTCTTGAAAATTATACAATTATTGGGAAGGACTAGGGGAGAAGACATTTTTTCAGCATTTGATGAATTTGTGAAACAACACAAACTTCCGCTTTTTAAACTTGTGTCTATTACTACTGATGGTGCTCCTGCAATGATAGGTAATAAATCAGGCTTCATTTCATTATGTAAAAAAAAAAAAAAAATGATGACAAATATCCAGATTTTTTAAAGTACCACTGGATTATTCACCAACAAGTACTGTGTAGTAAAAGATTAAACACAAAAGATGTTTTGGATATTACATTTAAAATTGTAAATTCTGTTCGAGGAAAAGCCCTGCAACGGCAGTTATTTAAATTACAGGCAGATGATGGTAGGGAACTTGTGTTGTACAATAATGTTCGCTGGCTCAGCAGAAGTCAATTTTTAGAAAGATTTCTTATATTAATTAACAATATAAAAATTTTTCTTGATGAAAAAGGAGATATTTATCCCCAATTGAGTGATAAAAGATGGTTGTTACACTTATCATTTTTAGTAGATTTCTGTATGAAATTAACCAATTTAAATTTAGATTTATAAGGTAGAGATAAAAATTTATCTCTAATTTATCACTACAAATAACTTTCCGGCAATACTTACTTTTATTAAAGAAAAATATAAATGACCGCGAATTTAGACATCTCCCATATTTATTAAAATTTTTTGAACAAAATCAAGAAATGCTTCGCTATGATTTAAAAGAATTTATTCGTGAAATAGAATTAGTTGAGGAAGAAATACATTCAAGATTTAAAGATTTTAATAAAACTGAAATGATTGTATCTTTTATCAATAATCCATTTCAAGAAAACTTCAATATCACAGAAATTTCAAATAAAATTAGTGGGCTGTTTGATATAAACCAAGCTGAAGTAAAACTTGAGTTAATAAACATTCTGAATAGTCTACATTTAAAATCAATAGACAATGAAGTAATGTGGAAGTATGCACATGAAAAATTCCCAATATTAACTGATATTGCACGAAAAATTCTGTCGTGTTTCGGATTGATATACTTGTCAGAATCTGCTTTTTCAAATATGAACATCATAAAAAATCAATTAAGAAACCAAATTACAAATGATCATATGGAGGATTGTCTGCAATTGGCCAGTTCTTCATATCAATTTGACTATGAAAATATTGCGAGGTCTAAACAATGCCAAATTTCACATTAACTTTTATTATTTTTTTAATCAACCAGCATTTCCTATAACTTGTGAGTTTGTAATCAATTTGTGGTTTTTCTAACTTTGGTTTTCCAAAATAGAGAAAAAAACATTTTATTCCAATATATATAAATATATATATATATATATATTTTTTTGTATTAAAATAATTAAAAGTGATAAATAAATTTTTAAATACACAAATAAAATTTTTACTTGTTTATTTGTGCGTAATCAGATATCAGGTTGGGGGTGTTAAATTGTGAATGAAGAATTTTATGATTTATTAATACTTCATTCATGATTTAACATCTATTGTATTTCCTGAGCTAAGTTTGCTCCTATGTAAATTGTAAATTAAACACTTACTGTTAAATTTTTATTGAAATAATAATTGTAATTTTTTTTAGTTATTTATTTATTCTGTATAAATTCTTTATATAACTTGTAAATATATCCTAAATGAATTGTGATGTATGTTTTTTATTATTGTAAATGAAAGTGAAAGTAAATTTAAGCAATTCTGCTAATGAGATTTGATTGGTCACTGTCAAGGAAACAGTTATTTTTAGGTAGCACGTGAATACTGTATACAAAAGGGAGAAGCGAACTGTTATGAGCTGAACTGGTCAGAACCAGTTTTGGAGGGAAAGTGGAGAACAGAGTTAATTCGAAAACGAAAATAAGATATAGGGAGAAGCCTTGGAGACAGCATAGAGTGCAGTAACGAGTGGCAGAGGGAGAATTTATATATGCCGTAAATCGACTAGGAAGGACTGGGAATTAATAGGCATTTCGAATTATTTCTATGGGAGCTCTGATACTACGATAAACTCCAAATGTTTAGTGGAAGAAGTGCAGAAATGAAGTTGATAAAAAGAAGAAATTAAGGAATTAGTAGCTAACTTAAACCAAGTGCATCAAGATTTGTGTATTTCTGTGTCTACAATCCAGTTATTATAGTGGAAGATTTCTTTTGAATTGTGTTGCCATAAAGTAAAAGTCAACGAGAATTTCAAATGTGTCTATGCGATTTCGATGTGTAGAAGCAGTAACCTGGTAAGAGTTGCCCTTTCTATAACCTGTGAAGTTATAACTGTTAACTCCATCGGATATATTTTGACCTTAGCTGTGGTGTTATATCAATTAATGGTTGGATGTAAGATGTACTGAAGTACTTTCCCCTCGAAATAATAAGTGTTATGTTGTTCTAATAAGCGTTAGCTGACTGAGAAAGAATATAGTGTAGCCTGTCATAAAATCAATTATTGTAACATTAGGAAGCTTAAACTTTTAAGAACTATTCTCAACTTGATTGAATGAGCATAAAGAACTGATAAGTGAATGTTTGATGGTTAATGAATTGTAATTATTCTGAACACTTTAAACTGAGCTAATATATTTGTAATATGACTCATCTAATTCGATAGAAAGAACTACGTGAAAGAAATACTAATGCTTTAATAATTAAGAAGTGTTAACATTAGTCATGATCCTCAAACCTAATTGAGAAGTTATTAATGTCTGAATGTGAATTCTTTAATTTTTCAATTGAATAACTTTTGCAGATAGTTATGCTTGAATGTATATGTTGTACTATTCCACATTAAATGTTTTCTTTTGTTGAGTTAAACTTAGTGTTTGCCTGGTTTTCTTTCATTGCACCGCTCATAAAATTAATCGGACCTTTGCGGAAGCCTTAAAAGCTATTAATAACCTTGGCCTGAAAACAAAGTGGTAAAATAAGTATAGCTAATGATTGATTCCTCTATATTGTTTAGACTAAACTGAATATAGGGTGGCGCAGTATAATATAAATTTCCTTATATTCAGATAAGCATCAATCAACAACTATCGAAAAGAAATGGAATTTAAGGAGGTAAAGATAAGATTAATAAACCAACAAAAATGGAACAGTCAGTTAGGTAGGACGTTCCAGCAAGGGAACGTGATCTATATAAGAGAGTAGATCGCAGAATAACTTTTTATAGAAAAGTAGCTAGCATAGTAAAAAAGGTTGAACACCACTGCCATAATAAAGAAAATTCATTATTGAGTTTTCTGGTTATCTCTTCTACTTTAATTTGAAAGTTGTATTAAAGATACTCTACATAACAGAGTGAAAATATTATGTTAAATGAAAGGTGTCCTGTAAGTTATTCCAGTGTTAGTAATTATTTAAAATTTAGCATATTATGAAGAGACCATTTTTTTTTTTATTTTGCTTACAACCACAAAAGATAGTCAACTTATAATTTGTATCATGGATGAAATAAATTTTTTTTAGAATTTTTATATTTTTAAAAAATATTCTTGATTTATTTTTGTACATAGTTCAGAACCCTACTCTAGAGACAAAACCTAGATTTAAGTCACTTCAGGCTTCCAATAAGCAGAGCAGTGGTTTGACACAGGGAGGATGAAATTCATCTCCCATCTAAGGACAATTCCAAATGTTCATATCCAATTAAAGAATTTATTTTCCTTTATTCTTAGTGCCAAACGTAGTATACATGCAACTGCATTTAAAATAATTAACTATTACTACAGTATACATTTGTAACCTGTTTGCTTTAAAGTTTCCATTACAAGAGCTTACACACTGTTTTCTGAAACAGAGTGAAATATCTGCTAATTAATATTCAATTAAATGCTTTAATATTTAAGTGTTGTTCCACGTTCTTTAAATTTAGTGGTACCTTGTTTTCCACTAAATTTAACCACTGTTGCACAGAGTTGAAATCTGTCAGATTTTCTATTGTTCTATCTCACAAAATGAAATTTCTCTTAATTACTATATAATTAATTAATGAATTTTATATTTTAGTGTAGACAACTTTGTAAAATGATGCATATCGAACAGGTAACACAAAGCAACAGATTTTGCTAATTACTTCATTCTTAATGATAAACTATTTTGCACCCACAATATCAAAAGAACTCACCAGGATTTTTCTTAGCTTAACTGGCTACTTTATTCTTATACACCACTTTCTGCCTTTACAAACCGAGTTACCTTCCTGGACTGCTCTTTGTGCAACTGATCATTACCAACATTCATCTTGCATTGCCTCCACAGTGCCTTCTTCCAGATTTCATACAAACTCTTCATTCATCCATTTTACTCCTACCTTGTTTAGCCATTTCAACTATGAATTATACTCAGACATCATTGCTATTAAATAACTCTTGATTAATGCTCATGCAGTGTGTATGCCCTTCCCACTCAACTCCTCTTTCCATGCTATAGTTCCCAGCTGTCTCCTAAGCTTTCCACAATCACTGGTCTTGTAGTTCCACATATATCCCTTGTTTATAGTTCTCATGACTTGCTACAACCCAGGTGATCACTCTAGCTAACGAGGAGAAGATTAGACACTCCATTTACACCCACATACAATGATATATCGAATAAAAGACTTTTAATCCTCGTGTGTTCTTCATGACGTACTGCCTAAGATTCCCGAGTCCATTAAGAACTCGAGAAATCCATGCTCCTATCACTTCATTTCCAACAATATTGCCATAATTGAAATCACCATAATGATCACCCTTCGCCTGATTAATAAGCCAAGGTGCCCATATATTTCTTTGTCTCCACTTCTCTCCATTCCCTGACCTGTAGCAACTCCGCAAGCAAATGTTTTATTCTATCACGCTCCACTTTACACCATACTGCTTCAAAACCATAGCCACTTTCTTTTTTCAATTTGTATCTCAACTTTGTGCAGACATAATTCCCCTGCTATCATCAGCAGCACTCCTCCCTTATATATTGCTTTTCATATCTTTACAAAAAAAGATGATATCTCCCCATTTCTATTCCCATGAAGACATCATTCTCATCCAACCACTGATTCCAACTATTATTGCATAAACTCAATCAATGCAACACTTATCTCGCTTATTTCTGATACTCCTGGCATTCGTAAATAAGCATAACAATTCATTACTTGGTCTATAACTAATCCTACTCATGCTGTCCCCCTATCTGTGACTTCTCATCTGCACCTATCTGCTCACCATACCCTTTGTCCCATATTTTCCCTTTATTTGTTTCCTATGTTGACCACATGCATTTCTTACTACTTTCAGAATTCACTCTCCTTACAGAGTATCTCCCTGACTTACCATGGCTCACTCTGTGTCCAACTTTCATTCCTGTTCTCTTCTCCATTCATAACCACATTAGTGCCACCCGGCCCACTTTCCTGCTCATTTACATCATCTTTGACCTCCACTAATACCTTGTTTGCATCACTCATTACACTTTCTTCCAGCAGCAACCTTTCCAAATGACTGACTCTAAAACAATTCAGATGAAGTCCATCACTCCTATATAGTTTCATTTGCTCCTCAGTCTCATCCCACACATTCACAAACTGCGCTCTTTTCTCTTTACACATTTCTCTCCACTAACATTCCATTCAAGATCCTCACTCTTCATTGCAACTCATCATTGTCATACCTGAGCAACACATATACTACTTAATCAGTCTTCTAGACTGAACTTTGTTTTTCACAACGAATTCCTATAAACAATACATGTTCATAAGAACCAGTTCTTTATCAGGTCTTTTTTTCAAAATACAAAACTTTTAACTTCCATGGGACTATGTAAAATTTGCTATTTTAGCATATATCGTTCCATTCATTTCTCTCCACTAACATTCCATTCAAGATCCTCACTCTTCACTGCAACTCATCATTGTCATACCTGAGCAACACATGTACTACTTAATCAGTCTTCTAGACTGAACTTTGTTTTTCACAACGAATTCCTATAAACAATACATGTTCATAAGAACTAGTTCTTTATCAGGTCTTTTTTTTTGCAAAATACAAAACTTTTAACTTCCATGGGACTATGTAGAATTTGCTATTTTAGCATATATCGTTCCATTCATTCTCACTGCTTCAGTGGTTACAAACATTCCTATCTTAGGCCACTTAATTACAAGAAAACAAATCCTTTACCAGAGAATAATAGTTTCTTTTACTACTTTATAAATAAGATGTATCAAAGCCATCATTAAAGCCATTTTACAGTTCTGATTTCACTAATTCCATCACTTGTTCCAAGAAAATAATCGGTATCAATAGTGTCCTCCTTGAGAGAGAAGATGAAACTTTCAATTTTGCATTTCTTTGAATGTTTAAATAAAACATCTACTTAATATCTCCTTTTATTACAAGTCCTCTTAATACATTCCACTGTCCAGTTTTTTGATAACTTCTATGGACTGCAATCTCAGCCTTCCTTTCTCTCTCTCTCTCTTCTTGTATTTCTTCATTACCCAGGTACGGTACCAAACCCTTCTTCTGTCAGTGGTCCATCACCCATTCACCTTATCAGTGAGCATTCACACTTGTTCAACTAAGCGGCAGGCAAGAAGTCAGTGGCTGACATGTTATCATCATGACCGAAAAGAGAATGTTTTACTAGGGATGTGCTCAAGTGAGATTTAGCCAAAGCATACTGAATTAAATGGCATAAACAAATGATTTTTTTTAAAAGTATACTCATTAAAAATTGATTAAAAACTTTTAGCGAATATTTTTTGTTCAAAAGATTTGTTTATAAAATATATTTGCGATGATCAAAATTTAATTAATTATCAATTATGGTCTAATATTTAGCACCTTGGTCAAATTGCAGAATGAAGAAAGATTTAAAAAATGTGAAATGATTATACTTTACCTAATCATATTACCATATGAAAATTAATGAATGAATAAATAAATATATAATATCTATCGAAGTCTTGATTTGCTTCCCCAGCCAATAATTCGAGCCCTACCCAAAGGCCTATGAATTGTGGAAATACCTTTTGAATGTGAATAGTGTGCTGTAAAAAGAGGCCTTTTGCAATTGCCCAGTTTTTAATCCATCTAACTTGAGTGCTTCTAGATGTTTTTTCAGTGTTTTGGGGATATGGGAACAACTTTCATTTTCTTTTGCCAAATTTGTTCAACTTAGACCCGCAACTTGCAATACTTTGTAATTTTTTCAGTTTCTTTTTCGTCAATTTGGCTATCTCCTGGTACGATATTTTGATAAATTGAACACCCTTGTTTTCACTTTTTTCAACCACTGCTATATTCAGTGTGTTGCATTCCAAGTTATATATATATATATATATATATATATATATAAGCTTGGAATGTAACAAACCATCTGACCGGCCAAGAGAAAACACTGTGCCCTGCGGAAATTTAGTATCTGAGTTTTGGCAGACGCCATTAGTATCATGATAGTTCTTTAATTGTAATGAAATCTGCATGGGGATGGGAGCGTGTGTTGGGGGGGGGGGGGGGGAACAAAGTGTTTGTTTTATGATATATTTGAAAAAACAATAATGAAAGAGAATGCTAGGGTTGGTTGGTATATTTGAATTACTCAAAGGTGTGTTGTGTCCCATTTTATTGATTATAATTCTATCTAGTGAAATTCTGCTTGTCTATATTCAACTTTTATCTATGTACGAGATATCACCCCAAAATATAAATATTTTGGCTATTTCTCCCCTTAGTGTCCCTAATATTTATATTATACTGCGCCTTTTGGGACATTTAGTTTGAGATACAAAATACACAAACAAGGAGCAATTACTAAAATATGTCTGAATGTGAAACAATATTGCAGTCGTGACACTTTATCTCGTTTTTTAACACATTAATTTCCAGCATGATTAGGTTCGTACGTTTTTCAAGTGGTGCATTGGGCAGCAATTTCAGACAACTGTTTTATCAATGAACAAAGGTTTATTAAACTCATTAACATGGTACAATTCAATTTCTAATATAATTCAATTCAATACTAAGAAAATATTTACAAAATAACATTAGCTTATCACAAGTAATTTGGCTATGATCCTATATGAGTAATGCGATCATGCCGCCATGGCAAATTCGACTCATACAATCATATGTATAATCCCTTATCTAATTAACACTTTAGCTAACTTAGTCTGAATACGCTATATGCTGTAGCACATGGACATATGTAATCAATTCACTCTATTTAACTATCCAAAACTATGTAGATTAAACTATCCTTTCACTGTACTAACACATAACTTTGACATTTAAAACTTTCCTATAAGTTACAATACACATGCAGAAATTTCAGGACACATAATTACTTATATAATATTAATATTAACAAGCATACTTTCATTATAATCAGTCATGCACTGAAGTCCTAGTATAACTTTCCTTAGTCTCTTCAACAGTTCAGTAATAGAATAATGATAACAATTACAGACGACATTCAGTTAACATGAGATTTTTACAGTACCTTTTTCTCTTGAGTTTTCTATATTGGCCTCTACCTTTATCCGATTATTCTATCCTGGTATGATCTCTCTAATAATCTGTTACTCCTAAATTCTTTTGGCACTAAACTGTGCTCACACGATCTTAACTTTTCGTACTTGAATTATGGACACTTTTAGAATCATCTATACAATGGCTGTGAAACTCGCCATGTGGACACCGACTTCTTTACAGATTTCCTTTTTTTCGTAGTTGTCACTGGATGATGAAACACATAGATAATATCTTCTTTCCTTTAGCTAAATGGCATTCTTCGTTTCTTACCATAGGAAATACGGAATCGAAATCCTGCTCACTTTTGTTTCTTTGTTGTGACGACGGAGATAATTCCAATCCCGCCACCCAGGAATAAGTGAATTTATGATGGCATAAAAAAAATCTCATGAGGAGAGGGAAAGAGATCTGCTTGCAAAGTATAAATAGCTTACCAATAATAAACAGCTGCTGCATACATTTGATAGTTCAGTAAATAATTATGGGGGGGGTTTCAATGAGCTAATAATGTTGATCAGGTGATTCATTGAGGCATGGCAGGAATACATGTGGGTTGATGGAGCAGCAAATCATCTGCTGTTTTATTTATATTTTGTTTCCAAAGGATTCCCTTTTATTTACTGAGGATTAGTAAGCATTTTATACAGCAAAATCATACATAATATCTGAACAATATCGGAATTATCCACACTTCCACAATTCCTACTTTTTGTGAATGGCTCTTCTGTCTTAGCAATAATAGATATCTTACATATGCTGGTATTTTGTGGTAGATCAACTACTTCTTATTATACATAAAAGTATTCACTATTATTCATGAATAGATAAATGTTTACTATGTGTGTTGTTCCCAAAGACTGGAACTAAAATATTCCTATTAACACATTCCAATCTCAAGAGATGCTGTACTGCAAAAGCAAGAAAAACAAGTATCTTCATTTATCACTAAATGTAGTACAGAAACATTTACAGTCTATGTACTATATTTAGCAATGAGTGTGATTAGAGACAACTGGAATGACACTCATAATGGAAACAAGCCCACCAACAAAACCACACACACATACACAGAGAGAGAGACTAGACTGCATGTGTTCAAGCAAAACAGATTTATTCAAACATTAAACATAGTTGCTAACTATACACATTTGTCCTAATATCCTCTTTCAAATTTTCAGCTCCAGAAAATATATATAACAGCTGTTTATAATGCAGTCACTGGATACAGAAAGCACACAATTTATATAAAGCAAAAAATCAGTTTGAATTACATTTGTGATATTCAATATCATCAAGATAATTCACAAATAGAAAATTCTACCAAAAAAAATTGCAACATGCCATATAAGCTTTGTGAAAATGTGACTGCCCGATGTGGAAGCAGCATACATACGCTAAAGCTAGTTCCTGCCAGGGGGGGTTATGCACCTGCAGACATTGCCAGGTGTGAATGTGAGTAATTATCAAAGAAGAGCCTAAATGTATTCATTTCAGCATTGAAAAATAAACAGCTCAATCCATATTTCATGCACTACTTAAGAAACTTGAAAATTTTTTAAGTAGTGCAAGCTAAGGTAACTTCAATGGTGGGATTGTATTTTCATAAACTCTCGTCTTTATTCAAGATTCTAAATTCGCTACTAAATAAGAATGTTCATTAATAAATCATATTGCTGTTTATTTTATATTGCAAAAATGAAAGGATTTTCTTTGATAAAAAGAGAAAACAAAATTTTGCTTTCTCAAAATATAATAATTTTCAAATTTTTAAGATAAGAGCCGAGATGCTTCAATTTGAAATAAGTGAGATATTATAATGGAGGATATTATGGATCTATCCACATTTTATAGCCAAATGTAGAAAGAAGCATAAAATAATTCAAAATTTACCAGATAGCTTGTATAGTTTGCCCACTGATTAGAGATCCTTCGACACTTCTGCGCATGTCAGAAAAAGGAGAATCCATTCTGATAATAGGGTAATCAATCTGTCTTCTGGGATGAGTTTGTTTATTATTACAGGTCGGAAAATTTGGCTTTTCTTTTATGAACATTGCTGTTTTTAAAGTGTAACTATTTTGCTTGTATAACAGTTGGAAAAATGCAGGTAGAGTATCAACAAAATTAAAAACGGTATAGCATAAAACAAAAATTTAACTAAGTTTATTTTTAAGAAAGTTTTCTATAAAATAAAAATAATGATACATAAAAACAAAATTTTTTTCAAATGAACTTAGATATTCTAACTTACAGTTGAGAGAACTGAGACACTTTAATGTCCTAAACCGATTAATTATTTATGACTTGTTGTGACTCTTAACAAACCCATGAAAAAAAAAAATGTTGGAAAAAAATACCATTATCAAATCCTTTTAATTTTCATAGTCATCTGAATCGGTGTTCGAATCGCCATCACTTTCACTTAAATGATCACAAAAGGTTCGCATAATTCTTCGATAATTCCGTCTCTGTCCCAGCACATATTTTCCAATGAGGTGACATGAAAGCAATATTTTCCCCAGTTTTGAACTGTAATACTTTCAATTGCCTGTTCTGAAAGTTCATAAAGTGTTGACATGTCAATATCCCCAGTTACGTTGCAATGGCGAATGAAACTTTTCACTTCTCCCCAAACATACTCAATAGCATTCATATCGCAATGATATGGTGATAGCCTCAAAGCTAGAAATCTATGGTCTTTGAGCATCATGTTGAATTTAAATAATTTAGTTGTGGGCGAGTTTCCTCTAACCAAATTAAGCAATTTAATTTTTTGCATATCTGGGGAATGAGAAATGTTATTTGCAGAGAGACAATCCATAACTTGCTTCTTATTAGACCAATTTGGAACTTTGTTTAATCGAATAGAGTGATATGAAGCGTTATCAATTATAACAACAGCATTTTTAGGAAGGTTTGGAATCAGTTTTTCTTCTGCCCACTTTTCGAAGATCGTAGAATTCATTTGCCTATGGTAATCTCCAGTAGTTGAATTGGCTTTGTATAGTAAGTTTGAATTCGGTAAAAAAACCATTTCTCCACCTGCACACAAAATTATTATGCGTTGCGAGGAATTTCTGGTTTGTAGCACTCCACATTCTTCTTTAGCCTGCCAACATTTTCCATAAGTTAAATTTCTATCAATCCAAGTTTCATCTAGATACACAATCGGTCTTTTCTCCTCCCTGAAACATCTTATTGGTCTCAAATACTGTGTTCTAGATAAAACAATGTCACCTCACTTCATGATAAGTTCCCTTTTATTCTGGTACTTTTTAAAACAAAATCCGATTTCATGAAGTATTTTCCTTAAAGTTTCTCTTTTCCAAGGAAAATTAATTTTTTCTTTAAGCACAGGAATCAATTTAAGAACAGTTGGCACTCTTTTCTCGACCACGTAAAATTCGTGAATGGTTCTTCCTATAACGTCTACATCAAAATCATTCAAAGCTACGGTTTCAATGGTTTTCTTTCTCTGGCATTTTTTTTTTTTTTTTTTTAAGATTTAAATTTTGGCTTCCCTTCACTTTTTGATACCCTACGAATTCTTTTAACAGTCGACCCGGATATGCCCGCAATTGCACTTTTTATGACTTGAGAAAGGGGAACAAGGAAACTACTTTCTGATGATTCTTTTCGCAGAATGTCAGCACATTATTCAATATTCTTTTGCAAGAGCTACTGAAACGTTTAACAACTTGTTGACTGTACTGGATCCATCATACAAATTAATAATAAAAAAAAATGCAAAAAAGCAACAACAAAAATCAAGCTGGTACTAGTACAGCGACAGACAAGAAAGCAAGTGATTTCGCATGTTGGCGACCAATTCGTACATCCTTCATTTCTTTCTTCCCTTCAGTGAATGAATCGACTATTTTTGACAAAATGACAAGGAGAGACCTACAAATGGTGGGTGAGCTATAAGAACATAACCTTCTCATAAGCTTTTAGTAAATTTCCAAAATAAAGAAAATTTTTCTGCATTTCTTAATTTCACTTGTTTCCACATTTTGCTATAAAATATAGATGAATCTGTAACACTGTATATTATAATATCTATGCAAGACAAATATAAGCTTCTCAGCTCTATAGTTTAATATTTTATTATACCCCAACCTAATGAATACTTATGATAAATCTAACTTTCTGACACAGCTTTAGTTATAAGCATTAAATGAGTTTTTGTCTTCACTACTGATTGTAATTTTGTTGAACTTGACCTGGTGTTTCAGGCTAGTAAAACTTTTTCGATGTATTAATATGAAGTGAATATAAGGGTAGCAGGTGCAGTTTGTGTTGTTTAAATAGGGCAGCCAAAGCAACTCCAATTACAGTCTTGTTCTCATATGCCAGATGGTAAATTTTCAAAATTTCACTTTCTTTCTACATTTGGCCTATAAAATGTAGATGGATCATCATATTCTCAAATGGAAACTATCATTTAATTTCAAAGAGAACACTGTATTTAGAACACAATACAGCATAAAATTCAGAACAAATATTGCACTTGTTTCTTCAAATAACAAAAATATTAACAGAATTTATTTTGAATTATGAAATATAGAGAATTATGGATTTAATAATCAAAAGAAATTCATGATAAATTATGATGTAGGAAAATTAATTTTTTGGTGTTTTTGGAATAGCATATGTGTGGCTTCTTCATAAACATTTCTGACTTCAGAAAAAAACTTTTTCAAGGAATAAGCTGGTAGCTAGTGACCAAAGAATTTTCTGAGAAATTCTGCTGTGGAATGAGTTTACTCACTACCCGTGGAATCCTTCTCTTTGAACGGTCAAACAAGATAAGGGAGGGCTTTTCCTGACTGGTTGTGTTTGTTATAGTCAATGTAACTGGAATTTTTCCTGCTTCAGCTGTACGATTACCTAATCTTTCTACTGATTGAGATAAAGCCAAATATCTGAAAAACACACTAAAGCAAAAGTGAATATTCTGTGCATCCTTACTCTTTATAATGAATAACTAATATCACAGTATGCTTGACAAATGTGAATCACAATAAAGAACTATCGAAATTATTATGACAATTAGAAATTGGTAAGTACAATAAATTATTATTATTACTATTAAGAGAGACCACCAGGGAGTCAGGGACTCATTGAGGGAGGCCAGATACCACACACACCTGATATCATACTTATTCTTGAATTCATTCACACTGCTTGCACTCACAACATCCAATGGCAATCCATTCCAAACATGCACTACCCTATGAGAGAAAAATCTAGCCCTTAACCCCTTCTTAGCACATTCATTCTCAGCTTCTAAGGATGCCCTCTTGTCCTTTCTGCACCCTCCATAAATTGAAAAATTCCATCAATTGAAATCCTGTATGACCCTTTCAGAAGTTTGTAAGTCTCAATCAGTCACCCCCTCTTTCTCCTGTTTGCAGTCTACAAATTCTAAATCTATCTTCATAATGATGGAATGATCCTGACATCATTTTTAACACTCTCCTCTGCACTCACTCCAATATATCAGAATCACAACGGAAACAAGGGACCAGACCTGTGCACAATAGTCCAAGTGAGGTCTTATCAAGGCCTAGTAAAGAGGCAAAAGGGAATCCATATCTTTACATGTGACTGTTCGTTTCAGCATTGCAATTATCTTTTGAGTTGTATTTGCAATTTTTGCCACATGGCCCCTGAACTTCAAATTCCTATCTACTAACAATCCAAGGTCCCTAGCCTTATCAGTTTTTTCAAGCATAACACCAATATAATA
Organism: Typopeltis vanoorti; assembly: GCF_054136105.1. Lineage (NCBI taxonomy): Eukaryota > Metazoa > Arthropoda > Arachnida > Uropygi > Thelyphonidae > Typopeltis > Typopeltis vanoorti. The sequence goes on from NC_143568.1 coordinate 80,601,194, forward strand.
TTTCAAGCCCCACCAATATAATACAACATTGGATACCTAATCATGCTGAAGTGAAAGACTTCACATTTACTGACATTGAACTGACATCCATTTTCCATCTTCATCAAATTCCTGCCATGTACCCTCAAGGGTTGTGCAAAATATGATAGCACTACATGAAAAATTTATATCCACATCCTATATCTTGGTCTTCCTCTGGTTCTTTTTCCTGCCAACCTGGCAGAGACCACTTGTTTTTGCTAATCTTTCCTTTCCCATTCTGTTGAAGTGACCATACCACCTAAGATTAGCTCTGCTAACGCATTCCTATAAATTATATTTTTAGTTTAATCCTTTATCCAAGTGTAAGCAACCAAAATTTGTGCCTGAAGTATCTTCAGGACTGGGGAAACTCGTGGCAAAGGTGGACTGAGTTCTCATCATTTTCCTTAGTATCCCATAATGCAAAGCACATTTCCTTGTGGACATGTATACTGCAATGCATTATGGGAACAGTCACTACCCAGACCAGTTTCGACCTTTACTAAGGTCTCTTCAGTGGGAGTCAGTCCCAGAGCTGATACCAAGGTTGAAGCAATGCAGAACTCATATTTCCATATGGCAGTTGCCAAAAGGTGTCACTCCAAATTATTAAATTACTCTGGATTAGAGACAGATGTTGGAACTTTGTTTGCTTACACTTGGATAAAGGAGTAAACTAAATATATAATTTATAATCTAACCAAGTGGGAAAAAACTTCCAACATCTGTCTCTAATCCAGAGTAATTTAATAATTTGGAGTGACACCTTTTGGCAACTGCCATATGGAAATATGAGTTCTGCATTGCTTCAACCTTGGTATCAGCTCTGGGACTGACTCCCACTGAAGAGACCTTAGTAAAGGTCGAAACTGGTCTGGGTAGTGACTGTTCCCATAATGCATTGCAGTATACATGTCCACAAGGAAATGTGCTTTGCATTATGGGATACTAAGGAAAATGATGAGAACTCAGTCCACCTTTGCCACTGTTGTTGATGTTGGAACTTTGTTTGCTTACACTTGGATAAAGGAGTAAACTAAATATATAATTTATAATCTAACCAAGTGGGAAAAAAATTCCAACATCTGTCTCTAATCCAGAGTAATTTAATAATAAGGTGCGACACCTTTTGGTGGCATATGGAAATATGAGTTCTGCATTGCTTCGATCATAATGCATAGAATTATACATGTCTCTGCAAGGATATGTGCTTTGGATTATGGGATACTAAGGCAAGTGATGTGAAGTCTTAGCTTCCTTATACGAGTTTCCCCAGTCCCGAAAATATTTCAGGTGCAAACTTTGTTTGGTTACACTTGGATAAAGGAATAAACCAAGTATATAATTTCTCGGTATCTTTAATTTACAGAGACATGTTGCAAAAGTATGCTAAATAGATCAATGGATCAATTGAATGTTACGTCAAACTTGGAAATATCAAAGTTCATATTTCCAAGTTTGATATTCCCAGATCTAAACTACTGTGCATAAATTTGATCAAGTGGCTTTTTGGGGAAATGTGGAAGTGGTGGAGAGGATTCAGAGGAAAGTGACCAAAGGGGTGAATGGGTTGGTGGTATTTCCTATGAAAAAAAAAGAGGATATGATACAAACACGAGTTAATAAAGGGATTTTCATGACTCATGATCACAGTGGAAGTTGAATAACAGTATGGTTAGCAAGGATAAGACTATTCTTTGCTTGGAACAGTGAATGAATGGAGTCATGAATTGTGGGCAGAACATTCTTGACCAAAGTGATCATGAGTTACATTATGCCACATCAGTTACTTCTAAATCCTTTACACCTGTGTGGAAAAATATCTTCTATCCTAATACACTTAATGATAAAATACGTCCATGGACTTTTCATACAGTGTGACCTGAACCGTTATGAACAAACTGGGCATACTACTGAATATGACTTGAAGCACATATGAATTAAATCCAGTTTCTTCAAAGCTGGTAGCATGACTTGGCTGAACATATTTTATCTATGGTCCATGATTTTGGAAGAAACAAATAACAATGCTTCATCACAGTTCTAAGTAATCTGAAATTATCAAACTTCTTACAAGGAGATTCTTCATAGATCAAATCTTAATATAAACCAATATGCATCTTATGGATATCAAAGATGATTTTAACACGTTCATTGCCAAGCTGAAAATTGGAATTTCGTGTGGTGGCCAAATTTTTTTTTTACTTGATAGTGATGTCCACACGATAACACGTGATCGGCCGTTTGGTGAGAACTCGCATCAAGCGATATCGCGTGATTGGCAATGAACGTGTTAAGAAACAGAACAGTTTTAAGAAAATTAACATCTACATTTAGAAAGCATTATTACTTAGACATAATTCATACCAGTTGTATCCATCTACCCTACTGCTTTCAGGTTATATTGCTTCATCAAAATTCTTTCCTTGTGATTATGAGGCAACTTAGAAAGATTTTAATTTACCAAAGCATGATAATAATTCTACACCTACTTATTTTTAATGTTATGATTACTGATTCCATCAAGTTGCATTCTGCAAGTCCTTTTACCTGTTAATGGTTAAAATCACAAGAACTCTCATAATGTTAATCATTGTGGATAATGAAATATAAACATAAATAAACAAATAATATTACAGTTCATACCAAAATTTCTATTCAAATAAAGATACAAAACATCCGAGCCTTTAAGTTACTGTTTTCTTTATAGCAGAAGTGAACTATTGAAATGTATACTAAAATTTAATGAAGCATACCTTTTAGCCCTATTTTGTCCTTCTTCTCGAAGGAACATCAGATCTTTTTCATTAATACTTGCATCAGCAGCAAAGAGTATTACGATGGGCAATCCATGAAATGGCAACCTATCTTCTTGTTCCAAATTAGACAAAAGCGTCTTTTCAAGGCTGTCACGAATATATTCTAAAGTCTGTGGATTTGAGTATACACAGAAGCAACCTATGGCAGGGAGGGGGGGAAAAAGTAATTATGAATTAAATCAATTGATGGAGGTGACTGTCATGATAGCAAGTACATTTATAATCAACCCTCTCATTTTAACAAACTACTGAAATGCCTTATCCAAAGTCTGCAGAATATGCTGTTAATCAAAAGAAATTTTCATATAACAAACAGCTAGAACAAACTATAATAGAGTTATGTCTCAAAATGTCTGCTGTCATGAGATTGCAATGTAATAAACTTCATTTAACTTGAAGAGATACAACATATCTAGACATTTGAACTTAAAATTTTTGAATTTTAGGCACCTGTACAAAAAAAGTGGGCAATTAAGAACACGCACACGTGTACATAAAGTATTTAATTGATTCCATGCAATCTGTGTGTGTGGGGGGGGGGGGGGTGCATATAGACACTAATTGTGTCTATATGTATGCTCAGCTTCAGCTTATCATACCAAACTGTTCAACAGATGATTAATTATGGTATTTCATTTAGACCTTTTGCAGATTTGCAAAAGTAGAACAAGTGAAATAATATAGAGAATTTTCATATTTCTAGACTGATTTATACCTGGTATTACTTATTATAGAGCCTCCGTAGCTCACTGAGTATAGACGAAGCCCTTTGGTTGGAAAGACCTGGGTGGTTTGATTCTTATTCATGACATGAGGAACATTTACTGGTCTCTTTCGAGTAAAGGTGAGTTAGAAACTTGGGTTTTTCGTCCCTCAGAACACACATGGATTTAAAGTTATAAATACATATTTAATCCCTCATTGGGAGAGTTCAACCACACGACGGATGAGGTATGGGAGGAAGGGGGGGGGGGATCCCATATAAATAAATAAATTACTTATAAAATATTCTTTCTACCATAATAGCAAGTGAATAGAATTGGCTTTTACTCTTAAGAAATCTGACATATTTATGGTGAATACTGCATCTGTTGTACCTCTATCAATTCTGAATATTAATAATTCTGTTATAATCCTATCTTCATGGATATAAAAAACTGATTTTTTTAAAAGAATTTTTTTTTTTATAAAATCTAATATTTAGTTTTAGATTGATCATATTTTCATTTGTTCATATTCAACATATTACTCAGAGAAAGTTTTAAATCTGTTTTGAAATAATTTATACAAATTATATGGTACCAACCTTGTGGTTGAAGAAATTCTTTTATCATCCTATTAAAAATAAAGATCCCCATTATAATTACAGCTATTTTGCTTGCTTCAGTTTAGGAGTACCCCTGTTTAGATGTCATTGGATATTTACTCATGGATTCTTAGGGCATTATGGGTGTAGATGTACTAAAAAGTATATGTAGCCTAAGGAATAGAAAATTGCACATACCTTTTTCTGGGTGTTGTGGCTTTTCCTCAGTCTGCGATGTCGAAAACTGCAGAGTGTGTGTGTGGGGGGGGGGGGGCTAACTCTGAAGAAAACATTGATTGATTCTGCCAGAAAGGTATGTGGTGAAGTTGTCTGCAAGGATAAAAAAGTCAGAACACCCTGGTGGACACAGTAAGTTAAAGAGGCAGTGAAGGAAAAGAAGAAAGCATATCAAAAGTTCCTGGCAAATAAGTCAGCTTGTTCCTCTTAAGAGAATACAGAGACAAATTTAAGAAAACTATGTAAAACTAGCTAAACAAAAGTCATGAGAGGACTTCAGCAAGAACATAGAAAATAAATATCAAGAAGGTTGGAAAATATTCTGGAGGTTGTTGAAGAAGCTCAGAAATGGAGGAAAGAGTGCTGTAAAAGGAATTAGAGATGATAAAAGTGACATCAAAATGGAAGAAAAGATATCCTTGAAGTATGGAGTAATTACTTCGAAAAATTGCTAAATGAAACAAGCAGTGATAGCACAGTGGTAAAAAAACACTCAACAGGCATACAGTCAGGAATACATATCCATACTTGAAATAGAAAAAGCCATCAAAGGCTTGAATTGTGGAAAGGCAGCAGTAGTAGATGATATTCAACCAGAAATACTGAAATATGGTGGTATAAAATTCTTACAGTGGCTGCACTGCATAGTTCAGAAGGTCTGGACAGAGGGACGAATTCCTGATGATTGGAGTAGAGCTCTAATAGTACCCATATATAAAAAGGGAAATAAAACTGAATGTGAGAATTACAGAGGTATTTCCCTACTGAGTGTTCCTGGTGAGATTTATGCAAGTATACTTGAGAAATGGTTGAGAAGAATTGTGGAAGAAAAGCTTGGTGAAGAACAAGCTGAATTCAGGCTAAACAGAGGCTGTCAGGATCAGATCTTCACTTTAAGACAAATAGTTGAGAAAGCATGGGAATATAACAAAGATCTGTATTTAAGTTTTGTAGATCTGGAAAAGGCATATGACAAGGTGCCAAGAGAGAAGCTATTCAATACACTACAGTTATATGGTGTCAATGGGGCATTATATCAAGCAAAACTTAAGTCTTTATTTGAGTTGTAAGTCAGCAGTTAGAATTGAAGAAATTACAGGAAGAGGGTTTAATGTTAAATCCGGTGTGAGACAAGGATGTACATTATCCCCTCTGTTATTCATTATCTATATGGATCACATTATGAAGGAAAGTGGTGTTAAACATGATATCAGAATTGGAGATGTAAATGTCAGCTCTTTGCTTTATGCGGATGATGTTATACTTCTAAATAAATCCGCTACAAGTTTGCAAGATTCTCTGACCAAATTGAATAACTGTTGTAATAGATTTGGTAGGTAGTGCACAATAAAAAGACAAAGACAATGAAAATAGGTAGAATGGTTGAACATATCAACTGTGTTTTGAACAGAGAACCTGTGGAACAAGTAAAACATTTCAGCTACTTAGGCAAGATTTTTAGTGAAGATGGTAAATTAAATATGGAAATAGACAACAGAATCAACAAAGCTGGTATGGTGGGAAGTCAATTGAATAAATTCATATGGAATAAGAGAGAAATTAGTCAGAACACACTTAATTAGCTGTATACAAGACAACGTTCAAACCGTTTAACTTATGGATCTGAGAACTGGATCAGAAGTAAAACACTTGACCAAAGACTAGAGACCGCAGATATGAGAGTCCTAGAAAGATTAGAGGCGTGAACAGATGGCATCGATGGCAATATCATATTAAAAACAAGGATATTAGGAAAAAACTTGACATTGTCAGCATCCAGGAATGCATTAGCAGAGCTAATAGCAGGTGGTATGGTCACTTAAACAGAATGGAAGAGGAAAGATTAGCAAAACAAGTGTTCTCTGCTAGGTTGGCAAGAAAACAACCCAGAGAAAGACCTAGATATAGGTGGATTGATGCAGTACAAAGTGCCTTACACAATAGAAATATAAGATCTGATAATGTTGGAGTCTTGACAAGTAACAGACTGATTTGGAGGAAAATTGTAGATAGGAAGTTAGTAATGATGTAATTTTTTCATATGGTACTATCATATCCTGTACACCCCTTGTGGGTACATATCAGGAATTTGATGACGATTAAAAATTTAGATTTTTAGAGGTAATATATTGAAAAAGGCCAACCTGAGATATTTGAAACTTTACACAATTTCCTATCTGAAAACAAGCTCTTCCAGGAAATGAGTGAGAAAATAACAGAACACTTGAAAGATTTAAAATCATCTTTCGAGAAGTACTTCTCAAAACCTGGAGAAGAGAAAACTGGACTATAAATCCCTTTGAAGAAAAATACTTCTGCACCATCAGATTATCAAATCAAGGAAAAAGAGAAGTTCACTGAACTTTCGACTGATACTACTTTAACACATTCATTGTCAATCACGCGATATCGCGTGCTGCACATTCTCGTTGGTCGTCCGATCACGCGTTATCGCGTGGACGTCGCTATCAAGTAAAAAAAAAATGGCCACCACACGAAATTCCAATTTTCAGCTTGGCAATGAACGTGTTAAAAGATGAATTCAAAGAAAAAAACCTTATTAACTTTTGGGTTGACATCAGAAGAGAATATGAACAGCTTTCTCATAAGGCACTTAAGTTTCTCTTGCGATTTGCAAATACAAAGTTGGTGGAGAGAGAATTCTCTTCTTATACCTTTATAAAAATAAGCACCATAGTAAGCTAAATCCAGCTCCAGATTTTAAGACTGTATCTTACATCAGTTGAACCTGATTTCAAAAAACTATGTGACTCAAAACAAGCTCAAGGAATGCACTGAACATCTGTTGTGTATAAAATATTTGTTGTGTTTTATAAATATTATTTCAAAACATATTAGTTTCGAATTAATATATTTAAAGTTTGGACCATTTGTTTACAGTTACAATATATAAATTCGAAATAATAGCAATTATATTAATTACAAACATTTTGCTAATGTGAAGGATAATTTATGGAAATGGGCTACCAACGGGCACACAAGTGAAAAAAGATTGGGAACCACTAATCTAGACAATCAAGTGAATGATAATGTCTCTGCTATTCAAACTATAGGCCACAGGTTCAAATCCCACTAAGATATTGATGTTTCAAATGACTACATCAATTTTTATCACTATCCACTATAACAAATTATGTCTGTGGCCAAAGATCACAACTCGTTTTACTAGAATTTTTTTAAAAATTCACATGGTATCTCTCTAAAGCAGGATTATCAGATTATCCAATTGTTACTATAACCCATGATCATTTTCTGGCATAGGCACATGGAGCATAACTGGTCTATTACTTGTAAGGTCTTGGTTTGATCAGCTATTAGAATTCATTCATTTAAAGCTGCAAACTGTATCAATATAATAACCTAGTCTCTTTTTTAACCTTAGATTTTCAATTTACCTTTGACTTCATCTTTTATCTGCCATTCTCTTTTTAGCTAACAGCTTATATTAACTCTGATCATATATTCTTGAATATTAATAAGGTCAGGTACATTTCTGATGTCTCATTTTTAATATCATTTGGCCAGATATTATTTGTTCACTCCCTTAAATTTCTTCACTACTTTCATATCTGTAATAATATCTAGTCTTCAATCAAATGTTATGTTTCTGAAAAACAATTTAATAATATTAAGATACATTTTAAAAATATTATTTTAACGGCTAATATTGCCTGCTTTCGTTTAGGAGTACCCCTTTCTTAAAATGTCATTGGCTCTTTACTCAGATCTTAGGGCATTACTGAAGTGTTATAAAACTAATATATGAGAATAATATTGGAGGAAAAATCGGAAATACCTTTTTTGGATGTTGTTTTCTGTCTCCTTATCCCAGCAATATGCGTTCATCTGCTGTTAAAGGAAGGGGATTTGGAGAAAGTGAGGGTAAAAGTAATGTGGGAGAATTATTTGAAAAAAAACGGGTTTTTTTTTTTTTTATATGTATAATATTCTTCTTATTATTAAGGATGGGTGGAGAGCGTTTGGGGGGCAAGAAAAGGATCTGAAGATATAAATTATTTTTTGAGGAAAGAGGAGGGATTGATGGGGAAAACGTCAGAGGTGGGAATAACAGGGTGTGATCTGTTTCGACAGAGCGTCATCTTCGGAACTTGTGGAGGAAGTGTGGAGGCTATGTCATGTTGATTAGGTGTTTCTGTCTTTGGTGTACTTGTGTTGTCTCCTATTGGTCGAAGTCGTAAATAATTTTTATGTTATGGAGCTTCCAACTCTTGGAGATTGAGTTTTTTTTTTTAAATATGTATAATATTCTGAGCTTCACCTCAACAACAGAAACTTGTCCTAAAATCTAAAAAGACAAACAAATCACATCTTACCTAGTTTTTTGGGGGTACAAAATTATACCAGCTAAAAATAGCATTTGTACTAACACTCTCTGGACCTTCCTTGGGGGGGGGGGGACAGTTTATTTCTTTGGTGGAAACAGTTCTTTTGCTGAAAAGCAGTTTATCTAGAAAATAACCGCTGATTTCCTAAATCTCAGTTAGACATGCGAAAAACTCACACTTGATGAAGAACTCAAATTAGAACACCATCTAGCATTCCTCTTTCAATCCCTTCTAAAAAAAAATCCCACAAAAATGAAGGATTCCCAAGGGAAAATGATTGAACACTTAAAAATCAACTTGCTGTATCTGCTGAAACAGCTGTTAAATTACTGCACTAATGGAACCTTTAACATCCAATAAACATTTCTCTTTCTATGTGAGAAACTCCATTTATCCAGTTCTAAAGTTCCTATAACTTTTTCATCAATTGATACTCCAGTTACTTTTGTAACATAACAGCTAAATAGCTTTTAAAATATCTTTCTTTGGGAAAGACTAATAGTCATGGAACTTTTAAGTCATTCCAAAAATTCTTCCCTATCTCAACATCTCTCTCTCTGACAGCTCTCTCCAGCTGTTTACTTGCAACCATGTTCTTTTCACTCACTCACACTCTAGCAACCATCATATTTCCAGTTCCACTTCAGTCATGAAGTAAGGGAAACTGCCACCAATACATGTTATCTTGATGGCATTTTGCTTGAAAGCAGTAAAAAGTCACATTTTCAGTCAACTTAGTAATAAGTCTTTTCAACCTATACAATTTAAACATACAAATATTAAACTGTAATACTAATTTTCAGTCCAACTAACAAGCAAATCTACTACATTTGCACAACCACTTTATACAAACAGCGAATCAATTTTGCTTTTTTTACATACTATAAATGCACTAATAATGGAAACTTATAACTTGAAACAGAAAATATAAGTTTACATTAATTTATCTACACAAAATTCTGTAGACCATCTGTATGGAGGATATACTGATGGTCTAGAGCAGTGCTTCCCAAACTTCTGGATATCAGGGCCCCCTTCGCAAAAATTAAAATATTTCACGGCCCCCCTCGAAAAAAATCGTAATAGAGATATATTATTATTATATTTATTGTATTTATATTCAATACAAAACATACACAGCGAATATTGCAAAAATCAAATGCATATATTACATTTTTTGCCTCTTACCGTTTGGTTCTGAAGACGATACGGTCTGTTCTGGTAAAATATGAAATACTGTCCTTTTTTATTTTAGTCTGTTTCTGCTTCTTCTGATTGTTCGCGGGATTTTTTTAAAATTTTTTTTTATCAACCACTTATCCATCTCAGGGTTAAATTTTTTAACGTAGAATAGATCAAATAATATCACCACTTACCAATACTGACACACCACAGACTGATAACATGAAATTAGTGAATATTACCTGAATACGGGAATCCCAGGACAAGGGACATTTTTCACTTTTGTGACTTTTCTCCTTTTACGGTAATTATGCCTAACGCAAAACAGACAGCAAAGGCAGTCTGTTTATTAAAACATGCATATGATTGGTGTGGTATTAACAAAAGATTGCACAACCGAAAGATAAAAGCATAGCTGATAATTGAGTTGAAATGCGACCTCTCTTCAACCGAATTCCATATGTGAAACTGCCATAACATTCATTATATATATATATTACTTAGTTTTAACACTTTTACGAATTTTAACATGTTCGGTTGAATTTTATTGCTGCCTTGGGAAATCGAACTCACACATCTAATTGATAACAATAGTTTTTAGTTAGATACTATGTTTGCCCATGCAACATATGGTTTTGTTTCAGTCTATACAGCATAGTTTCTGTATGAGGGGACATGTGATTCATTAATTAGTGTTTTTATCCCAGTTGTCTCTAATTGCACTATTTGTTGAGAAATATATTACACAGACTCCTCATACCTTATTCACTGGCATAATAAAAGTACTTATTTTTATTGCCTCTGCAGTATAGTGGCTCTTAGGGAGGGCATGTTGTTTACCACTGCAAGCGAGTTACTATATCCCCACATGAACTTGTTTAAGCTTTTTTTCATGTGTGAAGTATATGCGAAATTTTTATTGGTAACAGAAAACTAGCTCGGATGACAGTGATAATATAAAACGAGTTTTGATATGTATATAAAGTCAATATCAACATAAAGCCAATATCAAGTCCCTGATTATGAACGCATTATGAAAGGGACAGAAAGATTTGGAACTTCCCTGGAGAACATTCGAAGTAAATAGAATTAACCACTGCTTTGAAATGAAACATATGAATAAGCAATATTTACTAATATTCGTTAAGTGCCGAAATATGCAGGAAGCAAAGTTTGTGAACCAACACCAATGTGTGAATTTTTCCATTAAAATATAAAAAATAACAAAAAAGAAATAATAAAAGTTAAATACGTTTCTTTTAAAATAAAAAAAAAATATACTTAGTCTTAAAACATTTTAAATTTGTTTTCATTATTTCACGGCCCCCCTCAACAAAACCTACGGCCCCCAAGGGGGCCGTGGCCCACAGTTTGGGAAGTGCTGGTCTAGAGCAGTAGTTCTTAACTGGTGTTCCGCGAACTTGTTACAAGTGTTCTGCCGGTTAAAGATGTCACATGATACAGTTCTGAGTGTAATTGGCAACTGGAGACTGCTATGCGCATTGACTTCTAAACCAACAGAATATCGTTATAGATCAATGGTAGGCTCTATTAAAGGTTACTATTGCAAAGAAAATAAACCCAAATATTATATCTACAAGTGGTGCATTCAGAGAGGGACGAAGGGGCTCTGCCCCCCCCAAAGAAAAAGGAAAAAACACTAAAAATTTTCCAAAAATCTTTTCCTAAGTAAATTTTTTTTTTTATTTATGTTGTGTCATGTCTTCTATTTCTATACTACTTATAAATTAGCGATCATTGCAGATGCTCAATCATAGGTCGTATGCAATGGGTCGTGTTTCTCAAATCGTCTACTCCAGGATATGGTTGAACAGTTTCTTCCACCATTTCTGATGGCAAAGGAAGGAGTAATATGACAACAACTGATCACTACAATCCACTCCAAATTTGAATTTATTGTAGTCAGCAACAGCAGCTGGTTTTGTCTTCTGGTGTTGACCTCTCATATCAGTCTCCACCATTTCATCAGTATTTTTGGTGGACAGAATGTAGACATCTCAAACATTCCTCATTTCACTGCTAACAGGTGTTCTTGTTGTCTAGATACTCACTCTCCTTTCTTCAGTTTTTGTTGAAAAGCCTGTTTTGGCATTTCACATCTATTTGGCATAACTGTCCCAACAACTTTGGTACCATTTTGCCATAAATGATCAAAGAGTTTTGGACTTGAAAACAATCTATCCATGTAGATAGTATAGCCTCCATTGTAATATGAAGTTGCAAGTCTGTCCACAACATTGAAAGAAGAGTTGAAACCTTTCTTATCAGTCCTCCCTGTATAGACTTCAGCTGTACAGACATATCCAGATTTCACCTCACACAGCTTAAAAAGTTTCATGCCATATTTCTCAGGTATCCCTTTTATGAATACTCTGAAATGTACTCTTCCTCTGAAGCCACAAATCCCTTCATCAAATTTCAGTTCATCTGGAGTGGAGAAAGTATGGAAATCATTGAGAAGTTTATTGAACACTGGACGAAGTCTGTACAGAGGGTCATGTCCAGGATTTCCCCTAGGAATGTACGTCTCATTGGTATCGAGAAGAAGGAAAGTCAGAATAGAAAAGAAGCGATCAAGGGATATCTGGAGGGAAGAGGCAAATTTTGAATCATAAGCAGGTTTGGTAGACCAGTAATCCCTAATTCTAGGTTTCCTAACAAAGCCCATGTGCAAAATAATTGCCAGAAAACGTTTCATTTCGGATATGGTAACAGGTTTCCATCTTGAGAAGACTGAATGTTTAGGTAATGGCCTTTTCCTTTTTTCTGCTGCAAGTTGTTGTGCAGCATATCTGTTGGTTTGTTTCAGTTTTCATATCAGATATAACATTGTTATTTAAGAATATTTTAAAAGCTTGAAAAGTGGATAAATTTTCATTCATGTTGGATGCACAAGATACACCAAGTACTGATGAAAAAGGTATGTCTTGCATAGTACCCTCATTTTTCCAGTTTAACTGTGAGTCATTTGGTTGCCAACTGCCACTTCTCCCTGATACTCGTATGCCATGACCTCGCATGAGATCGCAAATGACTCGCTGGACAGCCTCGAATTTGGTCACCTGTCGTTCGAAGTTCTGCGTCACTGTCACTGAACTCAGAGCTCACATTTGTGGGGAGATGCGCTTCTTCTTGTTCTGGATCACTGTCTGCCCAATCATCTAATGCTTTGGGCACCACTGGGTCCTGGTATGCCCATTCAAACTAATCTCTCGGGTCACAAGAAGAGTCGTGAATCCCTTATATTGTTTAGATTGGAGCAGCCAGAGTTATGACGATGTGATGTAATATAAACATGAACACGTGCGATCATACGTGATGCAGCTGATGGGCAGGTGTTACAATATATTAATATAAATTCTCTTTTTTTTTATTAATAAAAGTTAACTATCCTCATAGATTATGAAACTGAAGGTTTAAATTTAACTACAGTACAGTCTGATAATAAATTTCAAGCATATGTTATTTTCAGAATTTTTAATTTAGTTAAATATACATCGATGGGATTCTGGGTTCACACACAATCGATGTATATTTACATCGATAGGACTCAAAGTGTTAATGATTTATGAATACAGTCAAGCAGGATGAGCTAAATTAGCATGGCTTAGTTATGGACTGATGTTCCTTTAACACTTTTGTTTCATTTCCCATTTTATTAAATACCTTTGTTAGCTCATTCACTGGTGTTGGTATATCATTTTTTAAATCATTTCTTTAATTACTTCTTACTCTGGCAATATTATGCAGCAAATCGAGGACTTTCTTGCACTCAAATTTATCATATACTGCCATTTTGGTAATTTCCTTCTACTAAAAGTTGTAATCATGTTTGAACTCAAGTCACATACTTTCTTTAATGAACAAAAGTACTTAAAGTTTTGATGCTCATTCCTAGAAGTGACACTTTCACTGAAATTGACCTTCAGACTACAGGGAGAACTGCTTGTGTCCAGTGTAGAGTTATCTGTGGCGGTAAAGTGGATGGTGACTATTACTATAGTTGTTAAGCCTATACTGATGGGAACAAGATATAGTCACATTCTGTCATATTTGAGCCAAAAGAGCAGAATTAAAAAAAAATATCACTCATATGGTCCAAGAATTATGAAAGTGGGGAATAAATTACTCAATTTTAGAAAGAACATTCTAAAAACTATTGGTCAGCACCAAATTAATACAGTTCTCTTATTTAAAATCATACTCTCGCACAGGCGCATGTGCATGTTCATAGTGAATGTTATGTTCAGCATCACAATTATAAATATCTGTCATTACATTAAAAAAATGTAAAGGACCAACACTCCCTCACTCCACACCAGTGATTTTACAGTTAAAAAATTCAGATCAGACAATGACTGTTGTTTTTTCCTCAAGGCCATTTACCAAGATGACTGTACCCATTCTTACTATTGCAGTTTACGCATTAGTGCAATTTCTTTTCTTTGATAACTTGTCTTTTCAGTGGATTGTTTCCACGTCTTCAGTTATTGGTATGAAAACATTTATTCCCTATTCCATTCAAAATTCTCATCACTTATATAAACTTCTCAAAGCATATCAGTGCTGTACTAAATCAGAAATAAACACATCCAACTGGCCTTCAATAAAAATACCAACTTTTCTGCATATCTGAATTCAGCTTGAAATAGTTGCAAGTCGAAGCATCTGAACATTTAGAATATCCATTTGTATTGTAATAAAGTGTTATCTCCAGTGTAATGTCCAATGCTAAAAATTAATAATAATAATTAATCCTGTCATATATCTCATCAGAAAAACTCTTTTCTCCATGTCATAGCAATACTATCCAAATCTACTGAAAAGATTCCTCTCCCTGAGGTAGTTTTAATCTCCAATCTTTCTTGCTATAAATATATCCCATAAGTATCATTCTAAGCGACCAAGAAGTCAGGTTTACTCTGTTGTAAAAGGGATTTTCAAGAACTATTACCTCCAAGGAACTTTATTCCAACTAAACTTTGAATACAATCTTCAGATTTGGAACAGTACCTCATAAAAATCAGTAATTGAGTTAGGCTGAATAATAAAGACTTATTAAAAAACTTCCTTTCTTCTTCATAAAGATACTTAATGTTACTCTGCATGCATTTTCTCCTGATATTACATACTTGACAGTGAATAATTCTGCCTTACCCTACAATCCATAAGAATACAAGCAGTAGCTATTTACCTATCCACAGTTATAAACTCAAAACTTGCAAAATAATTTTTTCCTGATTTCGTGTGCCATCCATTGCTATTGTTTGAGATAACTTCTCTTCTAGTGTCTTTCCTACAAAGTACTATTTGTAGATGTTCAAATCCAATATCAACACGATCCTTCTCATTTATTTATTTATTTATTTTTTCCAACTGTGATACAAGTGGATTTTTTTGGAATTACAGCCAGAGCAACTAGAGGCAATGAGACCAGCATATGCTTCATTGCCAACAAATGCAGAACAATCACCAACAAACAAACAAAAATTGTCAAGTCAGGCAGATAAAAACAAGTTCTCCATTTTTATAATAAATTTAGTTTAATCCCTTATCAAAGTGTGAGCAAGCAAAGTTTGCACCTGAAAGTATCTTCAGGACTGGGGTAAGGTGGTACAACACCAGAACACTCCTTGCAAAGGTGGAGCAAGATACCAACACTCCTATCGCAGTATCTCCCATAATGCAAAACACATCTCCTTGCGGATATGTCTAATGTTATGCATTAAGGGAAGGCCCACAACCCAGACTAATTTCATCCTTTATTCAGCCTTTATTTCCTCAATGGAATTCACATTTAAAATGTGAATTCCATTGAGGAAAGGTGGTAAAATCTATAGTACATTAGTATCACGAGTGAGCTAAGAATCAGATAATCCAGAAATGCTGCTCTAGAATTAATGGAATTTCCTCAAGCCATTTCAATCTTCAAAAACCAGGTTGACGATCTCATAATAAGCATTCCGAATTTAAGACACTCACAGTCATTCATGTTGATGATTTGGAGCAAAAATTTGAAGAAAAAAAAACTAAAATTCTATCCAATCAGCATAGAATTATTAACATCAGTTCAGTGGCATAGCAGGAGGGGGGCAGCACTTTTTTGGGTCTCGCCTGAGACACAATTTTATTTGTCGACAATTCTTTTATTTATGTTAACTTAGCAATATTTATTACTTAATTAATAATTAGTTTTCAACAACTATACTTACAACCAAAATAAATAAAATATAAATATAACAAATTTGTTACATTTCCCTATCATACTATAATTCAAATTCTTAAAAATAAAACGTATGGCAAGGCAATTGCTTTATTGCCTATACTGTGGTGGCTGCTTCTCAGCAGCAGGCACCGCACATTCGGTACACATTTGCGGAAACGTATTTTTTTAATTTTTTTTTTCCTTCTTCTAATTTTGTTTATAACTAAGGTCATCGACAGGATTTTAGCCCCCCCCCCCCCCAGAATAGATTCTGAAATTGTCTTTTATTCAATGCATTTGCATTGAATAAAAGACAATTTCAGAATCTATCAAACGAAGTGGATTCGGTGTACAACAGACTAATAATGTGCAACAGTGTCCGTTAGCTTAGTCAAGGTCTTGTTCAGAAATGATTTGTTGAATGCCTGGATGAGATAAATCTCTTTTTGACTGATCAACAAATGTCTTATAAAGAAATGTATGACATCGTGTGGGTTTGTAAAGTGGTGTTTATTAGAGATTTTTGCAAACATTTAAATGACTTGAACCTCAAACTATAGGACACGAAATCATCTTCAAATAAACTTGCAGATGTTTATGTTGATAAATATGGAAGATTTTGAAATGCAGTTGATTGATTTTCAAAGTAGCTCAATTTGGAGGCAGAAATTTGTTTTCAAAGTTGACTTGGAAAATATTGAAAAGGATCGATTAGAGACCGGAGTAACAGATAGAGAAATGCGGGGAAAGGGATACTAAGAACTTGGAATGCTATTCCCGAAACTTTTGTATGTTTAAACATCCTTGCAACAGCATTAATATCAATTTTTGCATCTACATAGTCTTGGGAATTAATGTTCTCAGTGATGAACTTTTTTTAAGTCTTGTAACAGGAGTAGCCTTACATATGAAACTAGTAGTGCATGCATATTTCTAAAGGCTACAAAATATAAATCTGATATAAATTAATTGTTATTAGTGATGCAGCAGCAACAGAAGTTTCATTGATGTTAAATAAATAAAATGTCCACTATTTTTCTTTCTCTAGTTTTGATTTGATGTTTTCTGCTAGAAATGGTAAAGATTAACTTCTGTTTAATATATTATGTAGGTAAAATACCATTTTATTTTGTTTGTAATTTTTATGTATTACTCGTAAGGGATTAAGAAGTAATATAATTATATTTTAATTTTCTTTTCTTTTATTGTGCTTTAGTCAAGTAAAACGATTATGAGATTGTGCACTGCAATATATTGGGAAAACATGAAAAAACTTATGTCTGATTGATCTCTATTAAAAAAAAAAATCAGAATTATTGTCGACTCTTTTGCTGATGTTAAAAATCACGTCTTTAAATTGTGTGGCTTTACATGACAGCTAGAATTACACTTAAGTGCAAATAAAAAAATATTCATGCTATCAACAGGATAGAAGGACTTTTAAGTAAAAATTCTGTCACTAATTTTTAGATTCATTCAATCTTTACAATAATCTGCTGTTTTAAGGATACTTGTGACATAAGAATGAATGATATATACACTTAAACACTAGAAAGATATTTAATTAACCAAATATTTCGGTCTGGAAATAGCAGACCATCCTCAGTGGTATTACAACAATAGTTTTAAAAAATTACAAGCTAGAACACTAACAATAGATCATTAAAAATAGAACACGCCACGTGATGTTATATCACTAAGTATTAAGTATAAAATGGAATATTTTGAAGTAGAGATATGATTGGGGAAAAAAAAAATTAATGAGTAATCTTGATTAGACTTTCCCAGATTTTTGATATAGACATACAGTCATTAATTCAGGTTGGGATGATGGAACAAGGACTCCACGCTTTCCTTGAACAAACGTTCGAACCTATAACAGGATCTATGTAAGAGGCGAGTCCTGGACCAAAAGATGCTGTGGTCAGTTTCAATCCCGTGTTGAGCCAATCCAGACTTTTCAGGTTTGTTGTGAAGAATGGAGGATTGATATTCTTGGATTCTTTTTTCAAGAGAACATCCAGTCTGTCCAAAATAGGAGAGATCACAGTTGCAAGGAATTTGATTAACTCCTATTTTAGACAGACTGGATGGTCTCTTGAAAAAAGAATCCAAGAACATCAATCCTCCATTCTTCACAACAAACCTCAAAAGTCTGGATTGGCTCAACACTTCAACTCAACAAATCTGGGAAAGTCTAATCAAGATTACTCATTATTTTTTCCCCCCCAATCATATCTCTACTTCAAAATATTCCGTTTTATACTTAATACTTAGTGATATAACATCACGTGGCGTGTTCTATTTTTAATGATCTATTGTTAGTATTCTAGCTTGTATTTTTTAAAACTGTTCTTGTAATAGCACTGAGGATGGTCTGCCATTTCCAGAGCGAAATATTTGGCTAATTAAATATCTTTCTTGTGTTTACATGCATATATCATTTACATTAATCACTCTTGCAACATTCTTTGATTTTACCATTCTAGTGTGATTTTTAATTATTTGAAAAGGTCTTCTCAATACTTAAAAGCCACCAAATAATAATATGTTCCCCAAAATTTCAGTTGGTACATGAGAAATGCACAAGTTGCCCACCCCTGGTCTAGAGTCTGCATTTAAACAAATCTATCATACTGTTGCGCGTTTGGGAGTTTACGGCGAAAACGCAGGCCAGTCTTACCAGCGGTGACTAAGCCTCAGATTTTCAGAAATGCTATGTCTTTTTGCTTGTATTATTTTTGGTGTGTCTTGTGAAGGGCGGCAAACTCAGGGACTGCCCAGCGGGCGGTAAAAGCTCCAGCTACACCACTGATGGTGACATCATTGGTGTAGCTAGAGCTTTTACCTAGAGCAAAGGGTTCCACCCTAGGCAGCACTTTGAACTCTTTTGAACTTTTGCAGATAATTTTAAAATACAGTCTCGAGAACTCAGTTCCAAATATTGTAATACTACAATATTTTCCTCACTATTGCTGTAAGTGTTGCTAGTTGTGAAAGGAGTTTTTCTAAATAAAATTTGATTAAGAATTACCTACATCACTATGAAATAGACTTCGCCAATGTCATCGACAATTTTGCTAACAGAAAAGCAAAAAAAATAACATTTTAGAATGTTGAAATTAAAGTTTTACTTAAAAATAAACAGTGTTTAATTTATTTCCCTATATGTCGTTATGACCTTTTGTAGTATTTTTGGTGTGTATTAAGAGGGGCGGCAAACTCAGGTACCGCCCCAGGCGGCAACAGCTCTAGCTATGCCATTGCATCAGTTTGAATTGATATGAACACAAAATTAAACAAAACCATAATGACATTTTGTGTATGTGGTAAATCCTAGATCATTAAGTTCCATCCATCTTAAGCTTAGTTAAAGTAATACAGTAATACTTCAATTTATTCAACCAAATTGAAAATTTGGTTGAATAAATTGAACCAAAACAGGAAAGCCATATCCTGACTGAAGAACTGAAGGGTCTGATAACTAAAGGTACAATTACATATTGCCATAGCAGGGAAGTGGCTGCCAAACTAACCCACTGGAGAATCAGTAAATTGAAGGTTTTGGTCATTTGAAGGTCTGATAATTAAGAGATTACTGCATATAGTTTCAGCAAAACTCTGCCCACTTGTGACTCTGCAAGTGGGCAGAGTCTCCAAAGGTGTTGTGGAGAATGTAGTAAAAGCAGTAAATGAGAGTTGAAGGAAGTGGTTTAAAATAATAATATGGATGATGAGATGCTAGTGCAGAAAGAAATTGCATGCTCATGCAGACTCCTTCACGGGTCAAAACATAAGCTCAAGAGACTGGAGAAACAATTGCCGTATGGTACAGAAGGATGGAGAATGAAAAAAAGAAAGAGTGAATGTGAAAAGCATAAAAGTGTGAGAAACTGGAAGAAAAGAGATAGTATTATATGAAGAGTCAATGATAAGAGGTATGATTAATAAGAAAGTGATGAAAGCATATTTTCTTGGTACAAAGATAAAGGATGTTAGTGATGCTGTAAGCATGCAGAAGAAAGAAGCGAACAAGTTAATTGTTTTGGCTGGCACAAATGATTTGAAAAGTGAGAAATATGTAACATAACAGGTTGACTGAAAATTATATAGTTACAGGGATAGAATACTGTATGTAAAGGATACTGTATTTTCAAGGAGGATAGAAGGAACAGGACAGGTGGTTGGGTATTGCTGATGATAGCTGAAGAATTACAACCAACAAAATTAGAAGTTAAAATTGATTTTATGTCTCAGGGAGATGATTCATTTTGAGGCTGTCTGGGGTGGGATAGAAGCAAATAGGACAAAATATGTTGCTAGGTACTGCTATAGACCAGGCGATCGAAGATGCCATGTATTGGCAGATTAGCACAATGAATGTAGCCCAAACAATTATTATGGGAGACTTAACTATGGGGACTTTGAATGGAGAGAGGAAAGAGGATATGGCAAGATGGAAGTGGGATTTATACAGTTGCTAAGAGATAATTACATGAAACAACATGTTATAGAGAGATAGAGAGGACAAAAGGGTTTGAGGGTGTTGGATCTGATAATAGCATCAGAAGATGTATCCATAACCAAGGTACACTCTGCCTCCAATTGGAGAGAGTGACCATGTGGTCTTGTTCTGAGAAGTTGCCAAACATGTGGGGTTCTCTTAAGAAGCAGTTTATGTTCAACTATAAGGATGGTAATTATGAGAAACTCAGGAGTAATCTTGGAACAGTAACATGGCTTGAGAAACTACAAAAAAAAAAAAATGTCAATAGTGCACGACATGACAAAAACTAGAGCAAAAGGTCAGAGATTGCTTTGATAGTAGCAGTATCAGACTGCATACCCAAGATCAGAATGATAAAACAAGTTGGAATTAAGTGGATGAATAGGGATATAAAGCAAGAACTGCAAAAAAAAAAAACATTGTGGAGGAAATAAAGAAAAAGTTATCTGCATACACATGAGCAGTATGAAGAGCAAGCAAGGGTGACTAGCATGGTAAGGAAAGCCATATCAAATTATAACACAGAATTAACCAAACAGACCAAAGTAAACCCAAAAAAGTTTTTTTACTAAGTAGCAGGTAAGAGAAAAAATGACTATGGTAGGATGACTTTAAACATGGTCATGATAGGAAGGTGACTGAACCAAAAGAAACAGTTGAGCTGCTGAGTGATCATTTGCAAAGATGCATCATCCAGATGGTGACTTTAGAGTTATGATGTTAGAGAGATGCACATCAACATTGAGGTAGATGAGTAGGAGGTGCTTAGCATGTTTAAAAATATGAATGTGAACACAGCAGTTAGATTGGATGGCATATCAGCCCATGTACTAAGTGAATGTGCAAGAGAACTGGCACTGCCTCAGATGAGGTTGTTCATCAGCAGCAGCTCTGGCAGGGTTCCAAGTGAGTGGAAAGAGGGTAAGATCTATTATATAAAGGTGGCTCCAAGACAGAGGCAGCAAACAACAGACCAATTAACATATCGGGAGTGGTATTAGAAAAGTTTGGATAAAGGCAAATAGGACAAAATATGTTCCTTTACAAAACCCTGCTCTCTATAGTGGACAGCAGGATTTTTTAAAGGGTAGGTCCTGTCTTAGTAATTTATTCACATTTTATAATAAAGTGCTGAATAAAGGTAATGGCTACACCATGATACTGCTCGACTTTGCCAAGGCATTGACAGAATACCACATGGAAAACTATTACAAAAACTGGAGCAAATGGTAATGGATGAGGGACTGACAGACATACACCATAGAGTAGTATATGGGAAAGTGGAATCTAGGATAATGATGATGACCAGTGGAGTATCTCAGGGTTCTGTACTAGGGTCACTACTCTAATTTGTTATACCAGTAACATAGAGGAACATTAAAGAAGGATATTCACTTGTTTGCTGATGATGCAAAACTGAGAAGAGCAATAGTTGATAAAGGATGTAGATAATCCTGCTGGATGATTTAAATAAACTGGCATTGTGGGCAAAGGATAATGATTGTGAAGTTAATGTTGCAAAATGTAAGGTTATTCACTTCGGGTTGAAAAGATTGCATATGGTGTATCATATTGGGTATTGGATTGCAGGAAATTGATGAGGCTAGGGACTTGGGGATAATGGTGGACAAAGAGTTGATGTTCAGAGGGTATATTGCAAAGTTGGTAAAATAGCTCAAAGGATTATTTGGATGTTGAAAAACACGCTAACAAGTAAAGATAAGGAGGTTAGTATCCCTCTTTATAAGACTATGATTTCGCCACATCTTGATTAATGCGCAGAGATTTGGTTGCCTGGGTTTCTTGAGGACCAGGAGATGATAAAGAGGATTCAGAGACAAGTAACTAAAATGGAGACAGGTCTGTGGAATACTCCCTACAAGGATAAGTTGAAGGTATGTGGGTTGCAAAGATTAGCTGATGTGTGGAAAAGGGGGAACATGATGGATAACGTTTGAAATATTAGAAAATGTGAAGAAAAAATAAAACTAAAAACAAAAATAAACAGACATACCTCAAAAGAAACCAAGAAGAAATACAAACAACTCAAAAACGAAACTGATAAACTCTGCAGACAGGCTATACAAAAAAGCAGAAAAATGCAATGAGGCATATAAACACCATAACTCAAAAGCATTACACAACATAAAGAAATTATAAAAAACTTTTCACCACTGCATCTAACAATCAACAATCAGGGCGAGGAAACAGGAAATCCAAATGCAATAAAAGCAATATGGATGGAACACTACCAAGAAATCTTTAAGAATGAAAACAATAACTACTTAATAACAAAGCTCCACACTAACTCAAGACATGAAGCCTAAATGATTCTTCCATTGGAAGTGGAGAATGCTCTAAAGCAAATGAAACCTGACAAAGTACCTGGGATAGACCATATTCCATCAGCATTCTGGACAGAAGGAAAGCAAACAACTTTAAAATTCCTTAACCACACTTTTCAACAAAATCATTAAATCAGGAGATTGGATAACAGGAATTATCCTACCAATTTACAAGAAAGGTGATAAGAAAAATTGTAAAAACTACAGACCAATCACATTACTCAGCAATGATTACAAAATATTTACAAGTCTTACAGAACAGAATAAAGAGCACACATGAGATCATTCTTAGTGAAGAACAGGTAGGCTTCAGCAAGAATCGCTCCACATTGGCTCAGATCTTCATAACACAAAGATTAGCAGAATTATACTGATAATATAACAAAAAATATCTATTACTGTTTTATAGATTTTAAACAGGCATTCGATTCAATAAACAAAGTAATCTTATTAAGAATATTAAAACAGAAACAAATCCATAAAGATACCTTAAACTTCTTAGAAAAATATTATAGTCTCACAGAAGCAATAATTAAATTCAATAGTATAACAAGATAAAATAAACGTCAGTAAAGGAGTAGCCCAGGATGTCCCATCTCCCCATACCCTTTTAACATCTACCTAGAGGATATGGATAACTAAGCCTTGGAAGGAGAAAATGGATCAACCAATGGTTATAACCTTAATAACATAAAATAAACAGATGACATTGTAATGATAGCAGACAAAAGAAAAAATGGTGAACCCAATTCACCATTTTTTCTTCTAATAACCAAACTAAACAATACGTCTAAAGAATACAGCATGACCATAAATACAGACAAAACAAAAATCTTGATAATTGGAAAAAACGAAGAAAAACTAAATTTCTCCTTAAATGGATCAACAATTGAACAGGTAAAATAATTCAACTATTTAGGAACAGTAATAACAGAACACCTAGATACCATGACCACTATTAAACACAAAATATCGACTGCATGGTCATAATTTAATAAGTTAGGTAAAATCTGGAAAAATAATAAAATCTCCAAACCTCTAAAAATAAAATTATATAATGCAATTATAATACCCACTGTGCTATATGCTTCAGAAATTTGGACACTTAAGAAGACAAAGATAAAAACTGGAGGCTTTCGAGATGAAATGTCTCAGAAAAATAAATAAAATAAAATGGACAGAAAAGAAAACAAATGAAACTGTAAAACGAGACCTAAAATATACAGACTCATTAATAGAAAAGATCAAAAGAAGACAACTTCAATGGTATGGACATGATGAGAGAATGCCATCAAAAAGACTACTCAACCTTGCTCTGTATGTAAGGTTAAAAGAAAAAAAACGAAGACCAAGAACTAAATGAATAGCATCAATAAAGGCCAAATCTGGATTATAAGCATATAGACAGCTCACCAGCCACGCAAGAAACCGAGACTCCTGGAGTTGTTGTGGAAACACGGAAGACTCAACCCATCCCAGATGGAAGAGGACAGTAAGTAAGTAATTCATCAGGCCCTTTTATACATTACATGTTTTGTCTTCATCTAGATTTGATGTAGTTTGCATCATAGAGTTCCATGTGGTATCCTTTCAAAAAGACCTTTGCAAAATTCAGCAATATCATCCCACAGCTGTATCTGCATTCAGATTTCACAATATCCTAGGTACTTTTAATTCATCAACTTCTGTTCTCACTTCAGTCCCCATCATCTCTGCCATAACAATTTCTTCACTTGATGATATACTACCACAGACTGGTTTCGACCTTTATTGAGGTCTCTTCAGTGGGAGTCGGACTCAGAGGTGATACCAAGGTTGAAGCAATGCAGAAGTCATATTTCCATATGCCAGATGCCAAAAGGTGTCACATCTTATTAAATTACTCTGGATTAGAGAAACATATTGGATTTTTTTTTTCCCCTTGGTTAGACTACAAATTATATATTTAGTTTAATCCTTTATCCAAGTGTAAGCAAACAAATATATAATTATATAATTTATATACAAATTATTATTAATACAAATATGAAATATATAATTTATAGTTCTAACCAAGTGGAAAAAAAACTTCCAACATCTTTCTCCAATCCAGAGTAATTTAATAAGGTGACACCTTTTGGCATCTGGCATATGAAAATATGACTTCTGCATTGCTTCAACCTTGGTATCACCTCTGGGTCTGGCTCCCACTGAAGAGACCTCAATAAAGGTCGAAACCGGTCTGGGTAGTGACCCTACCAATAATGTATAGCATTATACATGTCCACAAGGAGATGTGCTTTGCATTATGGGACACTAAGGAAAGGGACGAGAACCCAGTCCACCTTTGCCACAAGTTACCGCAGTCCTGAAGATACTTCAGGGGCAAACTTTGTTCGCTTACATTTGATTAAAGGATTTAAATATATAATTTATAAAATATAATAACTAATTATATAACTTATAGTCTAACCAAGTGGAAAAAAAACTTCCAAAAAATTCCAGAGGTAACCATTCACACTGCCTGACAAGTGGAAAATCACATCGCATCTTTAGCATTTTAAATCTGGTATAAATTCTAGATGAAGGCTGTTCATTGTTAAACAACAAGAATAAGAATAATACACAGTAATAAACTTTAATGAAAAGTTATGAAATGAAAAATAATGGAATTAACAACACATTGTTAGTGTGTGCACGGAAACAACAAGCAATTCAGAGAACAGAAAAACAATTTAAATATAAGAATCGGTTTACCAATTAAAACAGTTGTCATGTACTAGATAAATAATATTAAAGAACAATTTTTGATATTTACATAAGATGAAAATCTCCAGGGGTGCTTAAGGGTGAAAGCTGTAACTGAGAGGAGACCTCCACATAGCCTTTAAAGGAATGCGGAGAACCGACCAGGGCTTCTGACCGAATGTCGAATCCTCACCTTCTCGTGGTGCACCTTGCTGGGTATCTACCTGGATACTGAATGAACAAGGATGGGCTGGTAATTTGGGATTTAGCCGACCAAATTGTATTCTTATTGGCTTAAACCAATATAGAAAATTACAGTACAACATGACAAAATTTCATGCCGGCTGGGCGTCGCCCGGTTAAACAAGGTCCCCGTTGTTTTCGTCAGGGAACCAGGGCGAACAGCGAAAAGTCAGCTACTGGAAGAAATCTGAAAACAAACCCCTACTCAACATCACCAGAGTTAAATATCGGTACTATCAACATAAGAAACCTGAATGACAAAGAAATGGAACTAGCTGAAGAATTAGATAAGTACCAGATCGACATAATAGGGATGACTGAAACAAAAAAAGACAAAAACTGGTGAGATCTTTCTGAGCAATAAATAAAAAATGTTATATTCAGGAAATGACAATCAAGGAAAAGGAGTAGCCATAGTATTCAACACAAAATACGAGGCTAATCTTATTGAATGGCAGGCAGTCTCAAGTAGAGCGATGTGGGCAAATATCAGAATGGGGAATTGGACAATGAGACTTATTTGTGCCTATGTTCCCACAGAATGTTCTACTAAGGTACGAAGTGGAGAAATTTTTTGATGCTTTAGAAAAAGCAACTGACACAATGAAAAAGGAAAAGTTGGTCCTTGTTGGAGATATAAATAGCAGAGTAGGAAATGATTGTTAGACATACAAAAATATTTTGGGAAAATTTGGAGAAAAGAGCAAAACTAATAATAATGGCAAATACGTGTTGGATTTCTGCTCAGGACATGGACTGGTTATTACTAACACCATGTTCCAACATAAAAATGTGCACTAATTCACATGGAGAGAAGAGGCAAGGAATAAGAAAAGTCTCATTGACTATGTTATTGTTGATAGTGATGTTTTCTCCCTAGTGCAGGACACCAGAGTGTACAGAGGATTTGAAATTGGAAGTGATCACTATTTAGTCTTGAGCAGGATAAAATTGAATTTCATATTGAAAAATTACATGTAAGAAAGTTTTAAAGAAAATAAAAGCTGAGCAGCTCTCAGATGTGAACTGTAGACTAAAATACACTAAGATAATTGAAGAAAAAATGAAAGAGTCTGAGAACAAGAACCAAACCTTCCAGGTTCAGTGGCAAGCCTTGAAGAAAACCCTGATTGATTCAGCCAGAGACGCATGTGTGGTGAGGTTGTCTGCAAGGATATAAAAATCAGAACTCCATGGTGGACACAGGAAGTTAAAGAGCCAGTGAAGGAAATGAAGAAAGCATATCAAAAGTTTCTGGCAAATAAGACAGCTTGTGCTCTTAGAGAATACAGAGACACATTTAAGAAAACCGTGTAAAACTAGCTAAACAAAAGTCATAGGAGGACTTTGGCAAGAATATAGAAAATAAATATCAAGAAGGTGGCAAGATATTCTGAAGGTTGTTGAAGAAGCTTAGAAACGGAGGAAAGAGTGCTTTAAAAGGAGTTAGAGATGATAAAGGTGACATGAAAACAGGTGAAAAAGATATCCTTGACGTATGGAGTAATCACTTCGAAAAATTGCTAAATGAAACAAGCACTGATAGCACAGTGGTAAAATACATATCCATACCTGAAGTAGAAAAAGCCATCAAAGGCTTGAAATGTGGAAAGGCAGCAGGAATAGATGATATTCAACCAAAAATGCTGAAGTATGGTGGTATAAAAGTCTTACAGTGGCTGCACTGCATAGTTCAGAAAGCCTGGACAGAGGGATGAATTCCCGATGATTGGAGTAGAGCTCTAATTATACCCATATATCAAAAGGGAAATAAAACTGAATGTGAGAATTATAGAGGTATTTCAGTACTGAGTATTCCTGGCAAGGTCTATGCAAGTATACTCGAGAAATGCTTCAGAAGGATTGTGGAATGGAAGTTTGGTGAAGACAAGCAGGATTCAGACCAAATAGAGGTTTTCAGGATCAGATCTTCACTTTACGACAAATAGTTGAGAAAGCATGGGAATATAACAAAGACCTGTATTTAAGTTTTGTAGATCTGGAAAAGGCATACGACAAGGTGCCAAGAGAGAAGCTATTCAATACGGTACAGTTATATGGTGTCAATGGGGCATTATATCAAGCAATACTTAAGTCTTTATTTGAGTTGTAAGTCAGCAGTTAGAAATGAAGAAAGTACAGGAAGATGGTTTAATGTTAAATCTGGTGTGAGACAAGGATGTACATTATCCCCTCTGTTATTCATTATCTATATGGATCACATTATGAAATAAAGTGGTATTAAACATGCTATCAGAATTGAAGATGTTAATGTCAGCTCTTTGCTTTATGTGGACGATGTTATACTTCTAAATAAATCCGCTACAAGTTTGCAAGATTCCCTGACTAAATTGAATAACTGTTGTAATAGATATGGCATGAAGTTCAGCAATAAAAAGACAAAGATAATGAAAATAGGTAGAATCATTGAAAATGTCAACTGTGTTGTGAACAGGGAACCTGTGAAACAAGAAAAAGATTTCAGCTACTAAGGCACGATTTTTAGTGAAGATGGTAAATTAAATATGGAAATAGACAACGGAATCAACAAAGCTGGTATGGTAGGAAGTCAATTGAATAAATTCATATGGTATAAGAGAGAAATTGGTCAGAACACTAAATTAGCTGTATACAAGACAGTGTTCAAACCAATATAACTTATGGATCCGAGAACTGAGTCATAAGTAAAACACTTGACCAAATACTAGAGACCGCAGATATGAGAGTCCTAGAAAGATTATAGGCGTGAACAGATGGCATTAATGGCAATATCATATTAAAAACGAGGATATTAGGAAAGAACTTGACATTGTCAGCATCCAGGAATGCGTTAGCAGAGCTAATAGCAGGTGGTATGGTCACTTAAACAGAATGGAAGAGGAAAGATTAGCAAAACAAGTGTTCTCTGCTAGGTTGGCAAGAAAACAACCCAGAGAAAGACCATGATATAGGTGGATTGATATGGTACAAAGTGCCTTTTAAACAACATGCCTTAGACGATAGAAATATAAGATCTGATAATGTTGGAGTCTTGTTAAGTAACAGACTGATTTGGAGGAAAATTATAGATAGGAAGTTAGTAATGATGTAATTTTGTTCATGTAGTACTATCATATCCTGTACACCCCTTGAGTGAGGGTACATTTCAAGAATTTGATGATGAAAGTCTCCTAGACTTTTTTTTTGGAGGAGGAGGGAGGGAGAAAAATCTGATTCAAATTAGGCAGTCATAAAGGGGGCATTGCAATGTTCTTTGAAGCACATTACAGGGAATCTGGTAAACACCAGCTAAAGACAGAGGGAAAAGTTTATATTTTGTAGATGGTAAGAGATGAGAAATTCTGTTGACAAAGATCATCTGTTAGATCTGATGAGAGTTGTAAATATTTAATTCCAATAAAGTTTTGATAGTAAGAAGTTCTTATTGTAAGCCTGAGGGAGAAGAACAAACATTATGTACTCTATTATTGACTTGACAACACTGATTTTTTGGGAGGAGTGATGAGCACACTTTTGATGCATATATTTGGCAGTAAAGACCAGTTTCAATAAACGATGGTTGACAAAGTACTGTAGACTCTCGGAGTAAGAAAGATATCCAAAAAAGGTGAACTACAAGCACTTTCTTTTTCCCATGGTGAATTGCATGCATGAGGCTATTGATTCGATGAAGAAAGGTGGCGAGTTCATTTTCAGAATGAGACAAAACAGCAAAAACATCACAGACATGGAAAAACCAGAAAGAGGGTTGTGGCCTGGTTGGCCGAGTGGTTAGCATACATGCTCTCCAGCCAAAAGTCTACAGGTTCAAATCCTGCCATGGGCATGGATGATGTTTTTCAAAATATTAGTGGTGGTGGGTAGTAGATGCTGTTAGTGTAGATAATGCTGATCGCTGTAGTTGGTGGATTGAATGGTTGATGTGGAGAGTTGTAGAGTAGGTACCCTCCCTCAATGAGTCTTTGGACCCCTTGGTGGTGTCATGTAATAATATGAAAGGATGAAAATGCGATATCACCCAGATGATTGAAATATCAGTTATCCAAGTGTGGAGACAGAGGGCTACCCATGGTTATGCCTTCCAAGTTTTGTTTTGTCCAGCTGAAATATCTTGATTGTAACAAATTCAAAAATCTTCACAACATCAGGAGGGAAATCACATAGAAAACTGATAGACAATTCAATGATGAGAATTGAGAATAGAGAAACAATGTCAAAACCGGCTAAAATTGTTTTTCCATTTACCAATGTTCTCTTGTCATGTTTTCAGGATATCTTTTATTTTTACACAAAACAAATGCATGGAAAAATCTTCATTTTTGTTCTAAAAAGTTTAAACATTTTAAAATGATGCCTAAATATCAATTTCCCTCAATTCATTCCTGCACTACATGATTACATGCACTCCCCCACCCCAAGTACAATAAGGAAACAAACAGCTGATAACTCACATTTACTGCTAATTATTCACTTCTAAACTAATCAATAATTATTTAGGTTTTGCATATATTCCCTTCTGAGGACTTATAGTACTTGATAACTGTGTGTTCAATGTATGAACAACATATGAACTGTGTGCAACTGCCATGGAAAATTTTTCACAATACAATACAACAGCTATTTGTTTTTCTCATGTCTCACAAAAACTGCAAAAATTTACCTCCCTTTTAAAGTTTGAGCTTTTTGATGCTTCCTCCTTATAATAATTCGAGACTTCTTGTAATTGGAATTTTTAACTACCAAATTTTGGTATGATTTTAGATGAGCTTACCGTTTAATACTGTTCAAAACTTTAAACCATATATATCAATTGGGATTTTTTTAAATACATTAAATGGAACTTCTTACTTACCATGAGGTAAAAAATCTGATGTTCTGAATGAGTTCTGTGGCAAGCCAACATCACCATCAATAATTCTGAAGTCAAGTGTATACTGAATTTTGTCAACTTCAAATGTATCATCTACACACTGTGCCTGTAAATATTTTCATAATAGTATAACCACAAACATGCCATACAAATACTAACATTTTATAGAATAAATAAAAATTAAAAAAAAAAAAAAACCAATAAATAGCTCCGTTTATAGGTGCCATGAAAGCATTTCCTATGATTCACATATATTACATATATTTCAAATATATATATATATATATATACACACATACAGTAAAACCTTTTTTTTTTTTTAACACTTTTCAGGGGACTGATGGAAAAAAGTGCAAATAGCAGAAAAGTGTAAATAGCAGGAAATGTAAAAAAACATTTAAAAAAAAAAAGGCTAAAAGATGACTTACTGCTAGTATGCGAGTCTGCATACTAAATTACAAAATTTAATAACTGAAAATAAATGAATTACAGTGTACTTACATTTATCTATTTAAAAAAAATCTTTAATTGTTGATTGTTTTTGCTTTTCGTATTTTTTTTTTTTTGACTTAGTGCCAGATTGCTTTGCATTGAGTTCAATGCTTGACCTGTTTTTTTACTATCATGTTCAAAGTGGACATGGAGAGTCCAAGATCGTATGCTAAATGCACACGTATTCTGGCATGCCAATTTACACGTCGCAGAATTGCCATCTTTTCTTCTACCAAAATACATTTTCTGTCTTTTTTATCCATGATGGATAAAAAAGACATGATGGATAATCCACCACCTCAACTTGAAAGCAACTTTCACACGCTAAATTACGTTGCAGAAATTCTGCAATATCAATTCATACTGTGATTGAAAAATCACGGTATCACTCTTCACTACAGTACTGTTGTATGCGCGCAAGTCACCGTGATGGAGGAAACAAAACTACAGCCGAAAGCAATGCCACCTGAGAACAGAAATGTGCAGATTTCCAGTGAAATTGATTCCAAAATCGGTATTGCCACCGAGAAAAAAAATGCAAATCATGGGAAATAACGTCCACATCAAGTTGTTAATGGTGGGAAAACAATACATTGTTAGAATAGGCCTTAAGACAGGACCAACAGAAAATGACGTAAATTGTGGGAACGTAAAAATGGGGTTTTACGGTATATATCTTTATATAAAACATAGATTTGTGTGTGTGTGTGTGTGTTATACATGTGCATATTTATTCACCATTAGTACTTAAAGAATATCAGTTATATCTGTGAACTTATATTTAGTTTCACAACCAAATCGCCAGACCACTTTGTCCAGTGATTTGAATTTGCAGAATTCGATGGATTGAGAAAATAGAAAATTGAAACTGGAGAGAGTATATGTATTAAGTGTTTCAAAAGTGAGTGTTTTAGGTGACAAATACTGATGATAAGATGGAAAACGATGTTATTATGTCGAATGTGCAGAGGAGAATGAAATGGACATTAATAAAGCAATAAAGTGCTTAAATGTTATCCTTCATAGGACAAAGCACAAAATTTAAAAATTGCAGAAGTGGCAAGAGATTAGCAGGGTTGAAAAGAGAAAGAAGCAGGTGGTCAGAAGGAATAATAAAGACAGACCAAATGTAGACTCAATGATCAGGGGAGTACATAATGAAAATATGACAAAATTCTGTTTCCCAGGTGCAAAAATTCACAATATTAGCTATGCCATCTGGATGCAAAAAGGTAAGCAGAAGGAAACGATTGTCGTCTTGGTTGGTATAGATCATTTGAGAGGCGAGACGTATTCTGAGGGAGGATGTAAAGGAGATGCCAGAAGAGGTAAAAACTAAAGAACAAGAAGGTGAAAACTGTAAGTCTCCTACCACACTATTATAGAGGTGAACTAAGAGGAGGGCACTGGTAGCCACTAAATCTATACATAGATTATGCAGAAAGAATGTTATAGGATTTGTTGATCTGTGGTCTGTGTTTGATGGAAAGAAGAATTCGTACAATGCTGATAGACAGCATCTATATGGTTTTGGTGTTAGGTGTCTGGAGAGAGAGTTGTTCACTGAGCATGCTGAAGCCCAAATTCAGGAAAACTTAAGCAATTAGGGTGGAAGCAAGTGAATTTGTGTGAAGGCACCCATGAGGCGAGTGAGTGTGAGAATGACCCCCCCCCCACCCAAACCCAAGTGTGGAATCTAGTCTCTCAAGCAAAAATATTTAATACGGTAGTCAATTCAGGAAGTAAAGCAGTTTCTATATACTAGTACCAGAAATATCAGGAACAAGAGAGAAGAGTTTCTGGCATTGTTTAGTGCAACCTCGCCAAATGTTATTGATGATATAGTCACAGGGATTGAATGTGAAGGGTTTGGTATTTTCAGGGAAGATAGAATGGGAGAAGGGGAATACTGTTGATAACAGCAGATGAACTGCAGCCAAACAGAATAGGAGATAGGCAGGAGGGCAGCTGTCCATTTGAAACAATCTGGTCTGAGACTAAGGTCAGTAAGACAAAATATACAATTTGTTGTTGCTATCGGCTAGGGAGTTCCACAGATAATCTGGAAGACATATATCACCAAATTAGTACAATGAGTACAGATCAAGTGATTATTATGAGGGACTTCAACTATGGAAATCTAGACTGGAAGGAAGAAAGATCACATGGCAGGAAGAAAATAGAATTTACACACCTGCTAAGAGATAATTACTTATGGCTGCATGTGATGGAGGGGACTAGGGGCAGCAGAGTATTGGACCTGGTCATAAAATCAGAAGTGCTATCCATAACTAAGGTGACCACATTAACTCCAATTTGTGAAAATTACCATGTGGTCATGACTTGAGAGATTGTAAAATATAGGAAATATTCTTTTCAAGAAGGGGTATATGTGGAACTACAAGGCAGGTGATTAGGACAAGCTTAGGAAGAAGCTTAAATCTGTGACATGGCATAAAACACTATAGGGTAATGATGTTAGTAGTACATGGGATATAGTTAAGGTTCATCTAGAGCATAGGTTCCCAAAGTGGGCGGTACCACCCCCAGTGGGCACTGAAGCCTTCTAGGGGGCTATAGTGGGATCGGAAGCATTTGGGGGGCAGTCGGTGGCTCTTTATAGAAGAAATTAATAATATATATTTAAAAATTAATTATTTTCGTGATTTTGCGATTAGATAATCGTTTAAAATTTAAATATTGCATTATAATTCATCTTATTCCGTCTTACACGATCAATTTTTTTTATCAATTTTCTATGTCAATGAGAAAATAGAGCATGTATATATGTGTGTATAATATGTTATGTTTATAGTAGCAAATATATTTGTTATATTTCATTTTAAAATATATATAAAATATATAAAACCACTTTTCTAATTGATTTGTACAAAAATAAACCCAATTTTATATAGTTTAATATTACGAGTAAAAATAATAATGGCAAGAAAGAAATAAAATCGTAAATTCTAGTTAGTACTAACTTATATTGCTAACTAGAGGGAAAAAACAAAGCAAATATTATTCAAAACTCATTATACTGTTTTCTGTGGTTATGTTTTGTAGGTTTGTTGTTTATATCTTGTGTAATTATTTTATTTATTAATTATTATTTATAATTATTCGGACAATGTCGTGGTCAGACGAACAAAATGTGCTTGCGTGCAAAATAAAAAAATTGAACGTGTCATACAGGGTATTTTAACTTCTATTTTTTATATACTTGCTATTGTAAAAACTGAATGTGCCATACAGGCTTTAGTCTATCCACGCAGCAGATGAGTCTTAACTAGTAGTATGTCGGTCAACTATTACGTAGGTAATTCACTCAATTTAGCATGTTTTGACAGGAATGGGTGCTTGCAGTGACTTGTTCAAAGCATGAGTATGATGGTATCACAAACAAGTCAATGCATGCAAGTCGATTCGGGCTAGATTTCAAATCTATAAATACCAGTGGTCTAGGAATAAGTTTTATTATTTTCTGTGTGCTTTGCATAAATGCTTGCTGAGTGTAAATTAAATCTTTTATTTTGTGAATATTTTTGCAAATTTTATTACTTCATTATGTCTGAATATAAGAAGAAATGTCGACAGTACAGTATTGAGTATTGGAAATATGGTTTTATTCAGTCTCCTACGAACCAATTATTACCCAAGTGCTTGATTTGTCAAAAAGTGTTTTCAAATGAAGCCTTCTAGGCTACAAGAGCATTTGACTAAAATGCATGCCGACAAAAAGGATAAAGATATGTCCTACTTTCAAGTACTAGAAGAAAAATATTTTAAACCTCTAACTATATCAAAACTTTTTACGTCGTCCACTAAACAAGATAATGACGGATTACAAGCTTCTTATAATATTTCATTATTAATCGCAAAAGAGGGAAAACCACACACAATTGGTGAGGAATTAATCTTGACAGCAGTAAAAGAAGTAATAAACACTGTGCTTCATAAGCCAGTGTCAGATATCATCAGGAAAATTCCTTTGAGCAATAATTCAGTGCAAAGAAGAATCTATGAAATGGCTGAAGACGTTGAAAAATCATTCTGCGATTATTTGAAGACATGCCAATTTTCCATTCAACTCGATGAATCAACTCTCCCAAATAATGAACCACTACTCTTATCATATGTATGATTCATAAAAGAAGAAAAAGTTTGTCAAGAATTATTATTTGCTAAAAACTTGGAAGCGGATACAAAGGAAGAATATGTTTAATATCATGAATACGTTTTTTCAAGAGAAAGATATTCCTATTCGTAATATTTTGTCTGCTGCTACTGATGGTGCTCCAGCAATGACAGGGCGCCACAAGGGTTTCATAGCGCATTTGAAACAAGCAGTGCCAAATGTACTCGCTATACATTGTGTTCTTCATCATCAACATTTGGTTGCGAAAAATTTAAGTGAACGCCTGCACACGTCGCTCCATTACATTATTAGAGTAGTCAACAAGATTAGAAGCAATTCATTGAGTGACAGATTGTTTAGCCAACTTTGTAGTAAAAATGATGAAGATTTCAATCGTTTGCTGCTTCATACAGAAGTTCACTGGCTTTCAAAAGGTATTTGTCTGAATCGATTTTACAATTTGTTTGATTCAGTACTAGAATTCCTAGAAAACAGAGACGACGGATTGCAGGCCAACCTGATTACATCCAAAAATGACATCGCTTATTTGGCAGACCTCTATAAAATATTTAATGAAGTCAATCTACAACTACAAGGTGATGAATTGAATTTAATTAAAACAAAAAACGTTATCGGCGCTTTGTAGGGAAACTTCTTCTGTTCAAGCGAGTGGAATATAGCCACTTTTGAAATTTATCAGCAGTGTCTCTCAAAAAGGAAGATTTACTTACATACTGCCAACACGTGGGGGTTCTCCATGCTGATTTCAGTGAGCGATTCAAGGATATTCTAAACATGAATATACCAAATTGGGTTCTAGATCCTTTCTCACATGTAAGCACAGCAGGATCATCAAATTTACAAGTGGAACTCATAGAACTCACAACAAATGAAGCACTAAAAATAAAATTAAAAACTGGATACCAAGAGTTCTGGCTTCAAAAATCAATACCGACACTGTACCCTGGATTATGGGAAATAGTGTAGAAATTTTTAATTGCATTTCCATCTTCTTATGTGTCCTGAGCATGGATTTAGGGCTGTAGTGAATGTACTATCTAAGAAAGGGAACCGATTGCATATAACTGAGCATGGCGATTTGCGACTGTTTTTAACGAAAGTTGAACCCGATATTAACAAACTTTTAAAAATGCACCAGGCTCATCCTTCACATTAATTTGTTATTTTTTCTTTATATTTTTACTTTGTAAGTTCAAAATAAACAATTTTCTAATACATTTGATGGTGTTTTAATTATTACAATAAGATTCTTACTAATGTAATGCAATCTCTTAATATGTATTCCGAATTTTCATATTTAAACCATTGTATGAAACTTCACATTAATTTGTTATTTTTGCTTTGTATTTTTACTTTATAAGTTAGAAATAAACAATTTTGTAATATATTTAATGGTGTTTTAATTATTACAATAAGATTCTTACTAATGCAATGCAATCCTCTTAATTGTATTCCACATTTTCATATTTAAGCCATTGTATGAAACTGTGCATAATGTTATTCGAGCATACATTTTACAATCTTTACATATGGGCTATGTTTCACCAAAATCGGTATATAAATAACTGTGTTCAAGATGAAGCACATATCGGCCACTTCTTTTTAAAAATTTAATGGCATAAGCAGTAATGTATCATTAGTTGCTATTTATGTCAAAAAAATCAAACGGCTTAAACATGGAAAACTGTTATAATGGGGGGGGGGTTACAAAATATATGTCTTGCAAAGTAGGCAGTGGCCTGAAAAAGTTTGGGAACCTATGATCTAGAGGAAACAATATTAAATTGCATACCTAAGGTAAGGAGAGTTAATCAGGTAGGAGTTAGATGGATGAGTGTTATCATTAAGCATGAGTTGCAGAAGAAGAAAATGCTGTGGAGAGTACATAAAGAGAAAGGTGACCAGCATGACAAGGAAGGCAATATCAGATTATGAGAAGAATCTAGTCAAGCAGACCAAAGGCTCTTTTCTTATGTGGCAAGTAAGAGGAAGAATGACTACAGAAGATTAACCTTAATGAGTGATGATGGTCATGAGAAGATGGAAGCAGATAAAATGGTTGAGTTACTTGAGTGGTCATTTTGCAAGGGTTAATGTTTTAACCCTTGCAAAAGGAATTAACCTTACTAGGACTTCATCCTAGTAAGGTTAATGTTTTCACCTATGTGACAGACACTAATTTGGAAACAGAGATGGATGAATTGGAGGTTCTTAGGATGTTGTAGAATCCCAACGTAAATACAGCAACACAGTTTATTTTTTGAATTGCATGATAGCAGTTAGAATTGAAGGATGTACAGGTAGGTACCTCCTATACCTAGTGGTTTGATTTAATAATCAAACTATCTTCTGATATTAAATCAAATACCTATAATATGCACTTTCATTTCACAGAAGTGTACGTTATCTCCACTGTAATAAGATATCATCTAGGGTTTTACAAGAATGTGCAAGAGAACTGGCAATGCCTTTGATTAGACTCTTTAATTTAAGATTCAGCTCTGGTAGAGTTTCAAGGGAGTGGAAAGAGCACAAAATTAGAACCTCCCTTTCATAAGGGAGGTTCTAAACCTGCAGTAACATGTTATATGCCAATCAGTATCTCAGGCAATGTGGTACAAGTACTAGAAAAATTAATCAAGAGAATTCAAGAATGGGTAAATAAAAATATGGTACTGTAAGAGGGTGGCTTTGTGAAGCGGTCGGTCATGCCCTGGTAATTTACTAAGGTTTTATAATAGAGTAACAGCTGAGTTGGATACAGAAAATGGCTACACAATAATTTTACTGGATTTTGCAAAGGCAATTGACAGAATACCACATGGAACTCTGTTACACAAATTAGAACAAATGGGATGAATGTAAACTGTGTAAACTGGATAAGAGGGTGGCTGCTGGAGAGATATCAAATGATATAGGAAATAACCTGAAAGAAAATATTCAGTATGATGATGATGCAAACTTAGGTAGAATAATAGTTAATCAAGGCAATGTGGTATGATTTAAATAGGCTGTCAGTAGGCGCAAAAGATAATGGATGTCAGTTTAATGTGGAGAAATGTAAAGTTATGCATTTTGGGATAAACAGATTACAAGCAGTGTATCACAATGATGGCACCGCACTCGGAAATAGTTAAAGCTAGCGATTTAGGGATGGTGGTAGACTGAGAGTTCAAGTTTATAAGATATGTTGCTAAGGTAGCCCATAAGGTTACTTGGCTATTGAAAAACACATTAATACATAGAAATAAG
This sequence comes from Typopeltis vanoorti, assembly GCF_054136105.1. NCBI lineage: Eukaryota > Metazoa > Arthropoda > Arachnida > Uropygi > Thelyphonidae > Typopeltis > Typopeltis vanoorti. Next base: position 80,639,947 of record NC_143568.1, read on the forward strand.
GAAGTTGTTATTCCTCTTTATAAGGCCTTGATATGCTCATATCTTGATTACTGTGCTCAAGTCTGGTCCTCTGGGTTTCTTGGGGATGAGAAAGTGGTGGAGAGGATTCAGAGGCAACTGACCAAGATAGTGGCCTGTGGAATGTTCTCTATGAGGATAGATTGAGGGTGTGTGGATTGCAGAAGTTGGTGGATAGTAGAAAAAGAGGGGATATGATAGAAACATTTAAGTTGCTTAAAGGGTTTTATAAGATATATGCATGGAAAATGTTCCAGCACTAGGCTAGAGAGACTATAACAAGGTCTCATCACTGATAGTTGAATAAATGTGTGGTTAGTAGGGGTGTACTGACTAGATTTTTTGCTTAGAGAGAGTTGTGAATCGGTGGAGCAGGATGCCAGAGTCATTTGTGAGTGCTTTGTCTGTTAATGGGGTCAAGGAGAGGTATAACTGATAGGGTCTCCCGCAATGTCTTCGAACTCCATGAGGTGCCTGTATAATAATTATAATAATAATAACAAAGTTAAACTTCTAACATTAAGAAAAACACAAGAAATAAGAGATGTCATAGACTATGTTTACAGCAATACGTTTACACTTCTTCAGGATAAAAAAATTATATGTGGAATTTGAAATAGGAAGTGATCACCATTTATTTAAAAAAAAAATTCTAGAATTTTGTTATGTCCCTATCTTACGATTTTGTTTGTCTTACAAACTGCCTTCATCTATATTCTCCTAACTTCTACTTCCAAGACATCACCTAAGTTTCTATTAATATCTGAGTTATTGTTCCCCGTAATATCCCTAGTATTTGTATTTTAACTGCGCCCTTTGGGATATTTAGTTTAAGATATTTTATACATAAACAGAGAAAGGAACTCAAATATCTGAAAGTGTAACTATTGCAGCCGTGACACTATTTCTTGTTACTCAACAATAATTCCTTGAACTTCCCGTTTCTTAACATTAGTTCCGCGCGTGGTTAGGCTCGAATGTTTCTAAGTGGTGCATTGGATAAGCAATATCAGACAACTTTCTTTTACATTAAACAAAAGGTTTATATTTCTCTAAACATGGTACATATCAAATTACTCAACTAAATTACTTACACACTAAAATTAGCTTAATACAAATAGTTGAGCTATGATTCGACAAAAGTTACTATGATCATGCCGCCACAAAATTTCATACAAAACATGAATTCACTTAACATGGAAATATTAGATCACCACACATTAATAGATTATTCAACTTCAAGTACACTAACAAAGTCATTAACAACTCTAGCACATACTTATGACAATTCCAATTCTCTACACATCACACTAGGCATTCGAATTCCTCAGTCCACTTGATTACTCAATTTACACTAATCAAACTCAATATTAACAAGACCATTTACTTCATTAACGCACATCTATGTCATTAACTTTCCTTTTACTGACGCCCTTTCTTACTTCTTTCTCCCGCCTCCTACTTGTTTTCCGTCTGTCTACCAATTGGATAGCATTTTGCCGCCATACGTCATTTTGATTGGCAACTCGTAACGAAGTTTCTATCCGGGTATAGGCCCTAAGCGATATTCCGTTATTTCCCTTGTTAGCCTCTATCTTAACCCCTTTTCAAACCTTTTCTCAGAATTCTACTTACTGCTTAATCTGTAGCCTCTTACATAGCGCATTTCATGACTCATTCTTTTATACTTATGCACTTAACTCTTTCATTCTTAATCGCATTACCATATTAATTCTTAGTTAGCTACTTATTTAATACAAATTCCTTGTTTAGTCATAATACATCTTAATACATTCTTTTCTTTTGTTATCTTAACTAAACAATAGACCTTTACATTTTACTCAATTTATACTGGATGCAAGAATATTTTATTAATTAAATTATCCTTTTTATGCAGGGGTTTTTATTTATGTTATTTATTTTTCATGTTACACCATGATAACTGAGAATACTATATTCTCAAGATATCAGGTGTAACAATTTCAAAATACTAGAATCATATGGTGTAAATGGTGGCTTATATCAAGCAATACATAGTTTATATTTGAATGGCACAACAGTAGTTAGAATTGAAGGAGGTAGAGAAAGTACCTTCCTGTACCTGGTGGTTTGATTAACATCAAACTATCTTGTGATGTTAAATCAAACACCTATAACGTGAACTTCTGTCTCAAAAAAGTGTGCATGTTATTTGATGATTACTAGATGATTACATTATTAAGGAAAGCAGTATTGAGACAGGATATCAAAACTCGAGATAGTGAAATAAAGTGCTTACTTTATGCAGATGATATACTGCTAAACAAATGAAAGCTAGCAGATTCCTTACTAATTGAAGAAGAGCTGCAATAAGTTTTGCATGAAATCAGAAACAAAAAGACAAAGACATAATAGGCAGTAACACTGACAACAATTAACTACATCTTGAATAGACAGCAAGTAAAACAAACCACCTATTTGGGCAAAATTTTTAGTGTAATGACTAAATATGGAAATAGATAACAGAATTGGCATATACAAGGCAGTGTTCAAATCAATTTTATCTAACGACCTGAGAGTTAGGTTAGAAATAAAGCAGTTGATCAAAGACTAAGATGGGATAATGATCACAGATAAAGATGGGAGAAACATTAGGAGAGTGAACAGGCGCATTAATGGAAGAACGATATTAAAAATGACAATATTAGGAAGAAAAAGAACCTTTACATTATTAGCAATCAGGAATGTGCAAACAGAGTAAATGTTAGCAAAACAAGTGATTTTTGCGAGGCTGTGATAAAAAAAGACAAATAGGAAGAAGTCAACATCTAGATGGATGGATACAGTAGGAAGTGAACTTAAAAGACCAAAATATAAATTTTGATAAAATATAAGATAAATATATAAAATTAAAATTTAAAAAAAAAAATAAAAAAATCAGCCAACACTTTTTATTGCTGTATAGGGAGCAGGCAAGGCCGTTTTAGTCCTATCTAACTTTTGAAGACTGTGGGCGAAGTTCAATCTCCACCAGTAGCTAATCAGTGATAGCTGGCACAAGACTATTACTAATTATACATGCCATCTGGTGAAAAGAGGGATGAGAAGTGCTGCCATCTTATGGTTCCTTATCCTAACACAATGTTTATTGTCTGAAAATAGTCTGGGTTCTATGGTTAATTTTCTTGAGTTAACTGCATCTGCTTGAAAGTCCTGGAGTATACAAAGTTTCTCGTGCCTGCAATTTAGGCTACTATGGACTGACTGGTAAATTAGTTTTAACATCCACTTTGAAGAACACAAAAATTAAATCTACGACCATGTATGGCAAGTTGGGATTGGCAAATCATGCTATGGTTATTCCTTCACGTAGCATCAGATAGAGATAAACATCTAAATTACATAGAAGTCGTTATGCATCTCAGACTATTTTTGGAATTAGCATCAAATGTGGAACACTCTCCCAGAGTCAACAAATATGGTTGCATTGATCTCGAAGATCTGGCAGACTATCATTTTAAGACCTGATAGACTGACTTCTCTAAATTAACTTTCTGTTATCAGATTCACAGAGAGCACCATGTGGGGACAGTAGTTTTGTTGTCAGTTACAATGAAATTGTTTTCCACAATTACTCAGTTTAGTACTGTGTGCCTGTCAGTTATAACTGTGCTCTGATGATGTTGAGAAGAAAACCAGTGAAATCAGGTGACATCTTTTGGCTACTTGTACGAGGGTGGTCTGAAAAGTTCTTCCCCTAACAATGAAAAAAAAAAAACGAATTTATAATTTCAAAATTATTTTTATTTTTCAACATAATCTCCCTTAAGACTAATACGTTTATTCCAGCGATGCTCCAACACCATTATCATGTCCCTGCAGTGGTTCTCAGTAAGATCTGCAAAATACGCCTCTACAGCTGCAACTCTTGATTTGAAGAAAAATGCTGACCAGCAAGGAGAGTTTTAGTTTTTTTGGGAAGAGATAGAAATCAGAGAGAGCCAAATCTGGGGAATAGGATGGTGTTCCAATAATTCATAGTGCAGATCCCTTAATTTTCCCATTGTCAAAACACCTTTGTGAGCAGGTGCATCGTCCTGATGAAAGATGATTTTTTCTTCTGCAAATCAGGTCTTTTTTCACGAATTTTTTTGTCTAGTCTGGTTAAAAGATCAATATAATATTTCCCAGTTACTGTTTTACCCTTTTCAAGATAATTAATAAACAGAATGCCTTTAGCATCCCAAAACACTGATGCCATGACCTGTCCTGCTGATGGAACTGACTTTATCTTCTTTAGCACTGAACAACTGGCTCCTGCCCACTGTTGTTTGGATTCTGGTGTGTAATAGTGAATCCAAGTCTCATCCATAGTAATAAATCGAAGAACAAAATCAGTTTTATTCTTCAAGCACTTTATCCTTTAGGCTCCAAGCACTGTTCAGAGATTTTCATGCAAGTGCGTTTTTGATATGCTGTGAGTAAGCATGACAAGCATCTTGCGGAAAGCTTTTTCATTTGCAATTCTTCATGCAAAATATATCCTACATGTTCTTTTGAAATGACTATAGTCTCAGTAATTTCATGCACTTTGACTCGCTGGTCATCCAATAGCATATCGTACACTCGATCAATGATTTCTGGTGTTGTTACACTTTTTAGATGTTCTTCATGTGGATCATCTTCAAGGCTGGTATGGCCATGTTTAAACTCAGCAGCCCATTTCTTAATTGTCAAAAATGAAAGAGAAGAGTGCCCATAAACCTTTATGAACTTCGAATGAATTTCTTTTTACCTTCTTAAAGGGCGTTAAACCTTTTACAAAGAATTTTATAACCACACGATACTCAATTTTATCCATTTCAAGGGATACAGACAACACTTTAGCTTCAGACAGCTGTATAAAACAAACTATTTGATAGAATGACTTGCAATTTTACATGGATGCTTATGACAGATGTACCAACTTAAAAAAAAAAAAAATCTTGCCGATAATTTTGCCACCTATGATCGAGAACTTTTCAGACCCTCGTATATCGAAATACAACTTCTGCATTACTTCAACCTTGATAAACTTCTAGGTTTGGCTTCCACTGATGAGACCTCAATAAAGGTCAAAACCAGTCTGGGTAGTGACCCTTCCCGTAATGCATAGCATTATACATGTCCATAACAATATATGCTTTGCATTATGGGATACTTAAGGCAAGTGATGTGAAGCCATTAGCCTCTATATACGAGTTGCCCAGTCATGAAGTTTCTTCAGGAGCAAACTTTGTTTGCTTACACTTGGATAAAAAGTATAATTTTTTGGCATCTTCAATTTAAAGTACACTTGATATCACAAGACTGCATCACAGAAGGAATGTGTAAATAAGAAATCAAACTAGTAGCTGACCTCACAGAAAGAGTAAGACATCTAAAGTGGCAATGAACTCGGCATATTGCTTGAAGACAAGATCAATGATGGATAAAAGAAGTACTAGACTGGATTCCACAAGAGCAAAAATGACCATGACACTGACCGAATTCACAGCAGATTGATAATATCAAATTTGCAAAAGTAACATGGGGATGGAGAATAAATGACAGATAGCTTTAGAGTAATCTTGGAAAGACCTTCATCCAAAGTAGTGAATTAACAATGGCTGATATATACAAGAGTGAGTGTGTGTGTGTGTGAGTGTGTGTGTGCGTGCCAGCACATATATACACACACATGCACGCAGAATGTTTGGAACAATTAGAAATAATTTTTAAAAAATAACACCAGTCTCTTTTATATAACTATATAACAGTTGTCACCTTTGTGTTTTGTTTTCTATTGTCCGTATTGTTTTGTCTACTAGTCTGTTCATTTACATCTAAAGAAATCCTGTGCAAATGGGATGAAAAGTCATGTTACTAAGTAAATAAATGCTATCAACTTATTCCAGTGTTCTGCCTTATAAACTTTAATCAAATAATATTCAAGAACCAGCAAAGTTTACATACTTTTATATATTAAAATAACAGTACAGTTAATATTATTACACAATATATGAAAATTTGCACCAAGAATCTCAATACATTGTGCAACCATGTCTCATTACATCAAATGCAGACTTAACCACTGAGAAGGAGAATGGATACCATGATACTTTTGGATTTTGCTAAGGCTTTTGACAGAATACATCATAGAATACTGTTGCAAGGGAAACTACCACATGAATATCCCTAGAAAAAAGCAGCATGGAAACTAGAAACAATCAAAATCAGATCAGCAATAGAGCCTCCATGAGAAGAGTCGTGCTTGGCAGGGAAAGAAATCAGTTTTCTCAGGTCGTAAACCAATGAAGCCCTGATACAGACAGAAAGAAGTAGAAAAATTATACAAACGTGGAACACGGAATGTGAAAACCCTATTAGAAATCGGAAAACTTGAAAACATCAAAAAGGAAATGAAGAGGCAATATAGACATAACTAGGAATGTGTGAAACAAGATGGAAAGATCAAGGTGATCCAGATCTGGAGCAACAACTACAGGATAATATTATCTCAGGAAGAGAGAAAGGAAAAGCAGGGGTAGCAATAATACTCAAGAAACACTTAGGCAAAAAAGTAACCACAACAATCAAACACAGTGACAGAATCGTGGCAATTAGCATACAATCTGAACATTATAATGGTCTATATGCCTATGACTGGACACAAAGATGAAGAAATAGTTGAAATGTATGAGCAAATTGAAGATATATGGAAGGTATTCAAGCAAAGAGACAACACAATAATAATGGGAGTTTGGAATGTAATGGTAGGAGAAGGATAACGATAATACTGTAGTAAAATTTGGCTTAGGACAGAGAAAAACGATAGAGGACAACATCTAGAAAAAGAAGGAATTAATAATCACAAACACAATATCCCAAACACACAAAAGAAGAAGATATACCTGGAAGGCACCCAGACACACAAATAGATACCAAATTGATTATATAATGGTTAAAGCAAGATTTAATAACCAAGTCAAATTTAGTAAAGCTTTCCCAGGAGCAGATGTCCACAACCTTGTATTAATGAAAACACAACTAAAAAAAAAAAAAAAACACAAAGATCAACATATTGAAACTAAAAAAATCAAAACACGAAGATAATTCCAGGAAACCACCAAAAAAAACTAACACAAGAAAATGCAAGCAAAGGAAAACAACAATGATAAGTGTAATCAAATAAAAGACAATATCCTAAAAGCTAGTAACAAAATACTAGGAAGAGAAGAGCAAAATATAAGAAAACCATGGATAACTGAAGAAATGTTAGATTTAATGGATGAAAGGAGGCAATAAGAGAATATAGAAAAAGTAGAACACAAAATTAAAAAATCTGATAACAAGAAATGTAAGAAAGCAAAAGAAGAATGTAAGACAGAAGAACTGTTTAATAAAGGAAATCTAGAAACAGCTTATAACCAAATAACAAAAATGAGCAACAAACTGAAAAAGGGCACACACAATAATGCCTTAATAGATGAGAATGGTAAACTTATTATTTATTCTGAAGAAATATTACAAGGATGGAAAAAATATCTTGAACATCTGTATCAAGATATTATAATAATAGGACTCTAGCTTTGATGTAGCAAAGTATTTTTGTTTTTTTTTTTCTCATCAGAGGTCAGGCCAATAATTGTTGTAATGGTTGGTATGTAACTTTAACAAACCATGTAGATTGTAGTGCAGCTTGTTTCTTTGTATATATGTGTGTATGCTCCAGATGATGACCTTGATATGAAGGTCGAAACATCGAGTGCTCATCTTGGTTTATATTAAACTAAAGTTTTGCTCCAACACGGTAGTTGTCTCCATAATTTTTTATAATGTAAGCTGAAGACAATAATGGACAATCAATAATAAAAGACAAAAAAGACTTAAGTCAAAAGAAAAGCCCAGGAATCGATAACATCCCAAGTGAAGCCTTTCAAAATATGGATGAGGAAACCAAAAATTATATATTTGAACTAATAGCTAAAATATATGAAAATGGAGATCTCCCAGAAGACTTCCCAAAATCCCTGATAATACCAATCCCCAAGAAAGCAACTGATCTCCAATGTAACCAACACAGAACAATAGCTCTAATTACACACATTAGCAAAATCATATTTAAAATAATAGAAAACCAAATATATAAAAGAATAGATTCACAACTAGAGGAAGATCAATATGGATTCAGGAAAGGAAAAGGAACAAGAAAAGCAATACTAACCCCAAGAATTATAATCGAAAAAGAACGGAGCTAAACCAAAAAAACATATACAAGGTGGTATCAAAAGGTTTCGAGACTAGGCTTGTGACACACCAACAGATGGCAGCACAAGGCTGCACGCACAGTCACAGGGAGCACCTACCTTCATAAGTCAGTGTGCCAAAAGACATCGTCCTGTGTACATCGGGAGTTGTGCAACTGATGCTATTCTGACCACCTGCATTACTACATCTGCGATTTCATCATGAACAGCATGTTAGAACAAAGAGCAAACGTGAAATTCAAGGATCATTACTGGTGATGAAACTTGGGTGCACGGGTACGACCCTGAGACGAAGCAAGAGTCTTCACAGTGGAAGAGCCCATCATCTCCACGACCAAAAAAGGCGAGGCAGGTCTGCAGCTCGACCAAGTGTATGCTCATAGTCTTTTCCGACATTCGCGGCATTGTGCATCGAGAATTTGTCCTCAGGGGGCCAGACCGTCAACAGCGAGTTCTACTGCCAGGTTTTAAGGTGTCTGAGGGAGGACATTTGGCGAAAGCGACCAGATCTGTGGCACGCAAAAAACTGGATGCTCCACGACGACAATGCATCCTGTCTCCAAGCTCTCCTTACACATTAGTTTCTTGCCAGAAACAAAATGATCTCACTTCTGCACCCACCCTACTCGCCAGATTTGGCTCCTGCAGACTTTGCCTCTTCTTGAAGATAAAGATCCAGCTCAAAGGTCACCGTTTTGAAACCATTGTGGAGATCCAGCGCTAATCGCAGAAGGTGCTTGACATGCTTCGAAAAGAAGACTTCCAGGACACATTCCAGAAGTGGCAAGAATGCTGTATTGATATGCAAGGGGACTATTTTGAAGGTGATAGTGTGTAAACGTAGATAAATAAAGTAATTTCTCGTAAACGGAGCTAGTCTCGAAACTTGTTGATACCACCTCTTATATGCTTCATGGATTTAGAAAAAGCATTTGACAAAATTAATTGGAAGATGATGTGGAATATTATGAAGAAAAGTGACAATGACTATAAAGACAGAAGAGTAATCAAATAGATATATGTAAGACAAATGGGATACATAAGAACAAATAATAAAGAAGAAACCCATACATACTAGATGTGGAGTAAGGTGCTGTCAGAGAAGTTAAAGAAAAAACAAGTAGTAGCATAAAGATTAGTGGAGAGGAAATATTTCGCCTCAGATTTGCAGATGATATCACATTCATAGCAAAAAGGCAGAAGACTAAAAAAAGTTAATCAGCATAACAAATGAAATATTTAGTAAATACCACATGAAAATAAATATTGAAACAACCAAAATTCTACAGGCAAGCAAGAAACCAAAGAACAAAGAAAATTAAATGAGAAAGAGATAAAACAAGTAAAGAATTACAAATACCTAGGGAGTACAATAAATGAGGAAGGAAGATCAAAAGAAGACAAAGAGAAGAATAGGCATAGCAAAAAACCAATTCAATAAAATGGAAAAGTATTAAAAGGAAACTTAAGTCTACAACTAAGGAAAACTTCTGAAAACTTATGGAGTATAGCACTTTATGGCAGTGAAACATGGACAATGGGAACAGGAGATATTAGCAGACTGGAGGCACTTAAAATGTGGTGTTGGAGAAGAATGCAAAAGATAAAATGGACAGACAAAAAAAAAAATCTAATGAAGAAGTGCTTAAGGAAGTAAATGAACCCAGATCACGGATAAAGACATTAATAACAAGAAGAGACAGATGGATTGGACATTTCTTACGACATGAAAGTCTAATGAGAAGAATAACGGAAGGCAAAATCAAAGGAAAAAAAGAAAGAGGAAGACCGAGGAAAAGATACTTTGATCAAATAAAACAAAGCAATGGACTAAAAACATACTACGAACTAAAGAGGAAAGAAAACAGAAAAGATGAATGAAAGGAAATGCTGCTGAGCTACCAGTCATAAGACTGATGCAATAGAAGAAGGGATTGGATAATAAACTATTGGCATGGATAAGAGGTTGGCTGACTGACAAATAACAAAAAGTGATATGAGGGATGTGAATCAGCAAGATTCAATCAAGGTAACCAGTGGTGTGCTTCTAGGATCAGTCCTTGGTCCATTGTTATTCAATCAGTACATTAATGAGAAGAATTTGACATGTGACATATAGCTATTTGCTGATGATGCAAAGAAAGATAGGGTAATCAGGAGTGCTGATGATATGCAGTACTTGCAGAATGATATGAATAGGCTGACACTGTAGATATGTGAATAAGGTTGGCATTTCATGTTAATAAATGTAAAGTCATGCACTTTGGTGTGATTATGTTTGAAAAAAACTGATCAGCTGGGGATCTTGGAGTTTTAGTAGATAGGAAGTTTAAGTTCAAGAGTCATATAGCAAAAATTGTAAATACAAGTCAGAGAATAATAGCAATGATGAAATGTACCTTGACATGTACAGATAATGAACTTGTTATTATAATTATGGCTATTTTGCCTGCTTCAGTTTAGGAGTGCCCCTGTTTAAATGTCATTGGCTATTTACTCATGGATTCTTAGGGCATTGTAGATGTAAAAGACAAAGATGCCCTAAGAATCCATGAGTAAATAGCCAATGACATTTAAACAGGGGCACTCCTAAACTGAAGCAGGCAAAATAGCCGTAATTATAATAGTTTATTAAGAGGATTCACATGGGAGTTTTCCCAGAAATAATATACATAATGAACTTGTTTTGCCACTTTACAAGACATTGAAGACCTCACTTGGACTATTGTGTGGAAGTCTGGTCTCTGGCTTTAGTGGCGAGTTTGACAGTGGAGAAAGTGCAAAGGAGAATGTCAAAAATGATATCAGGATTGTGGAATATAGCTATGAAGATAGAGTGAGAATTTATAAATAGGAGAAAGAAGGCTGATATGATTGAGACTTACAAACTTTTAAAGGGTTATACAGAATTTCAGTAAATGGAATTTTTCATTTTATGGAGGGCAGGTAAAGGATGCAAGGGCATCCATGGAAGTTGAGAATGAATGCTGTCAAGAAGAGGATTAGGGATAAATTTTTCACTCATATGTAGTGTGTGTAATAGTGTGAAAGAATTCAAGAACATGTATGACAACTGGTGCAAATAGTACGGCCTCCCTCGATGAGTTCCCGACTATGTGGAGGTCTCTCTTAATAATAATAGTAAATTATTCTCTATGGCTTTGTTACATTGGCATTACAATCATTCTATAATCTAAGGACTCCGAAAAGGGAATATGTCAACTAATTAATAATTATGAGATTTAGGAAATGAACATTTTCCAGCATAACTTCCACTCTCTGGTTTACACAATGGTGACATTCTTAACAAATCTTTTGTAACCTAAGTTTCATAAATCAAAATTTGCTGCACTACAAATACAGTACATCCCAGCAACCAAATCAAACGGGAGGAACTGAATAGCTGCTAGAAGTTGAAGAGAAGTGGTGGTAGTAAAAGTTGACAAAAGTGCCAATAATTCATCTGCAGTATTTCAAATTAACTTCCCTACATGCTGAGGTGGATGAAATAGTGAGATGAAATTGCACTTCTAACCCATGTTATTCAACAGGTGTTACAGAATCATATCCAGATTTAGCTGGACATCTATAGACGTCCTGGTCAGCTGGGGAGTTAAACTCCAGGAAAGCAACACAATTTTTATTATAATTAAGTTTAATGTATGGGCATCTCCACTGAGTCCAAAGACACATCAGTACGCAGACTATTCACACAACATCCGCCTTGAACCCATTAACAGATGACTCTTTCCATTCATTCACCACTCTCCAAATGAAAAATTTGTTCTTATAACCATACTAACCACATTCTTACTCAACTTCACTCTTGCCACTCTAATCAGTGCTGAAACGTTTAACCCTGCATCAATCCTATAAATCCGTTTAAGTAACTTAAATGTTTCTATCGTATCCTCTTTTTCACCTTTCAACCAACTTCTGCAACTCTCCTCATAGGAACAATTCCACAGACCACTAACCATTCTGGTCACTCATCTCTGAATCCTCTCCACTACTTCCTCATCTCCGAGAACCCCAGGAGACCAAACCTGAGCAACACTAATTCAGATGTGGATGCATCAAGGATTTATAAAAAAGGAATAACAACTTACTTATCTCTACTTGTTCATGTGTTCTACAGTAGCCAAGTAATCAAGCTTCCTTGGCAACCTTAGAAATGTCTTCTATACTTAGACCCTATATCTACTACTGCCCTAGAATACCTAGCTTCATATATATCCTTAAGTGCAGCTTCCTCAATGTGGTACACAGCTTATAAACTATTCATCCTAAAATGGATAACTTTACATTTCTCCAGATTAAACTGATATCCATTATCTTTCGTTCATACTGACAGCCTATTAAATCATTCTGCAAGCTCTCCACTTTGCCTTGATGTTACTCTACCTAATTTTGCATCATCAGCAAACAACTAAATATATCATCCTGCAAGCTCTCCACTTTGCCTTGATGTTACTCTACCTAATTTTGCATCATCAGCAAACAACTAAATATTTTCCTTTCAGGTTATTTCCTATATCAGTTATGTACAAATTAAACAGCAAGTCTCAGCAATGAACCTTGCAGCACCACTAGTCATTTGTTTTCGCCTCAATTCTGCACTTCCATATACCACTTTTCGATATCTGTCCAGCAGGCATTACACCACCCTCTTATCCACATAACAAATAACATATCCATTCCCATTTGTTCTAATTTGGGAAACAGCATTCCATGTGGTATTATGTCAAATGCCTTTGCAAAATCTCAACAGCACCCCTCACATACCATTACAGCTTCCCTCCAGGCATGATATAGTAATATAGATAGCAGCATCTGCCAGATGATCAAAAAACCTCCAGAATGAATTACCATCTGGTTCAATCCTATACACCTATCTGGCAGCCAGTAAGTAAAACTTACTGCCTGTTTACTTCTATATCCTTGAATAGGCATGCTCTTGATGGAAATCTCTCATGGTGTGCATGTTGGACGTTGGAGGGCAAGAAAGTAACTGCCTCAGATATGAATTTTATTTGCTAATATTTCTGTTTATTTCATGAGAACTAACAAGTCTGTGACAAAATTAAATTACTTAAAGATCAAGTAGCAGTACTTTTGTAAAAATGCAATTTTTACAAAAGTACTGCTAAAAGTACTGCAAAAAGTACTATCACAAAATTTTCAATAAAGATGACCTGAATGAATCCAAACTGAATCAAATAGACATCTTCATGTGCACAACTAAATCCAAAATTTCATAAAATTACATCCTGCAGTGTCAAATTATTAATATCAGTTCAAACCATTTTGCCAATCATGATAATATGAGTGAAAGCAAAACTGAATGTGGACATCCTCCTGTGTATATCATAAGTGCTGATTTTGATAAAATTCCATCCAGATAATGCAAAATTTATTGGAAATTGAAATCATTTTGCCAATAAAATGATTTTTTATCACATCTCAGCAAACAAGGTGCGCTGAGATGTGATAAAATAAAATATTGGAATGGCACAAATTTATGCATGATACATCTAACAGTAATAAACACAAAAGTTATAAAACTAGATGAACATCAGGAACATCAAAGATTTTTACTTTTTTTCTGACTTAAAAGTTAAAATCATGAATGTAAGATCATGCTTGCAAAATAAATAAAGCAGTTAATTCTTACTATAGCACACTCATTATAGAATACTGAGAAGTCCTTCCTAACCAAAGTTCCATAGTCATAATACTAGATGAAAAGAAATCTCTATCCACTATAACAAACTATTCCTGTGGTGCTAATAACTTTACTATATAGTGAGGAGATGACTGTAAAAATAATTGATACTACTTGACTAAATAACATCATGCATCATCCCCCATTTAAAAATATTGTGACAATAGTTAATTTTCACTCATATGAATAAACAATTTTAGAGTCCAGAAAGAAAACTTCTTATAATCCTGGAAGTAGCTGCAATGCTAAAATGCCAAAAAAAAACTTTTTTTTTTTAAATCTAATGTCTAACAAAAGCCATAGGATGAACTTATAGAAATGTCTACTGCTCAGCTTGTCAAAGTACTGCTCTCACTGAATGTTTTGTATATTTCTTTCAGATAATGGCATTATTAACAAGCAAGTCAATAACTGAAAGAATGATACTGCTCCTACAATACAATCTGATTAGGAGTTGATCAAATTTGTGATGAACAACAATCTAATTGAGACTCAGAACAAAAGAGAAAAAATAAGTAAATGAAGAAAGAGAAGACAATACTATGAGCTGAGAAAAGATACAAGACTAGTTTATGAATTTTGTAAAAACAATTTTCAGTTCTCAAACCTGAGCAACTTATACTTCAGTTTCAGCTTATCAAAAGATGTATTCCACAACCCTTACCTGAGGTTAAAAAATAAAAAAATAAATAAAATAATACTTCTAGAAGTGTTTGCAAAACCACTAACTCCAAATCCAGTCAAAATTCTCCAGTTTATAGTCCAACAAGAGAACAAAAGTATTTCGCAAATCACCATTCTCAACTCATGGTGAATAAAGACTAAAGTACCACTGTCTTTTGAAAGTGCATAAAAAAAATTAAAAAAATAAATAAAAAATAAACATTTAATCAATTCCTGTATTATTAAAAAAAAACATTCATCATACTTGATCTCTGCTGCTGCTTAAAAAGATTTAAAAAGGGAAAAACTGCCAGCTTAATCTCTTTGCCACTTTTATGACAGTATTAAAATGATCTATTTTGTTATTAAACAAACTTGCTTTCCAGAAGACTACCAGGTAGAGTGAAGAATACATGAAGAAAGGCAAAGAAAAAATTAAGAACGAAAAGAGCCAATATCATCACGAGTCCCCTCCACTAGAAACGGTGTGCCTCACACAGAGGAGCCAATTTAAGAGGCAACTATAATTTAAATACAAATAGTTTTTTTTTTTTTTATCATAAGGCCAGTGACTGTGCTACTTTTCATTTCAATCCACTCATAAAAGCTTATAAATAATCTAGAAACCCTAGTCACTATTGAGACTGAAGATTAAAGAACTTTTTCAAACCACCATTTTAAGCATGGTCATAATTTCACACCTAGTAGTGAAATTCTCAAGAATCTAAAGACATGCAAAGCTTCCATACTTTGATTTACTCAAGGTCCGATTAAGTAATGACCTCAGCTGTGCTGTCTGTATTGAAGAGGATCGTATACTATTTGGTTTGTTACTTAATTATTAAAGCCTCTTCACTCATTTAACAAAATATGTAAAAAATAATTAAATACCTAAAACAAAAATTAACAGAAATAAAATAATGCATTCACTACCTAAAACATTATCACTGTGAATATCTTCAATTCATTCATTGCCAGAGGATGAATGGTTTTAATTAATAGTTTATAATTCTGAGTTCTGACAAATATTAAGACCAAGAAGTAAGATGATCACAAAGAATTGTTTCTTTCCAATCAACATCTGTTAAGTGAGTAAAGAGCCTTAATAGTAAGCAACCCCATCTATTACTAAGTAAAAAGAGCAAAGCTGAGATCATTCCCAAGCTGACAGTGAGTGAATCAAGGTCATAAGTACATTAACTAACAAAAGTGTAGAGAATACTTTAATTTAAATAAAAAAATTAAAATTAATATCTGCATCAAAAAAGTTCTCCCTCATATGCACAAACAAAATAAATATTTTAAAAAAATTGATTTCAATTTGTCAAGTAAAAGATATTCTTGACTGGTGAGCCAAGCACGAGCTCTCCTAAAACTAATATCACAATTGGCAACTTTTGATTCTTACAACAGCAAATTATCCAGTTTGCTCTTAGTGACAATCAAGGGTAATGAATGGGGGGGACTGGTAAATTTTAATAGTTTTATAATATCCATATCTTACTGGGATTCACACTTTTGTCAATCTCAAAGCAACCTGCTATTAAATATGCCAAGTCAGCGATCAGAGTGCTATTTTATCTTTAACAAGATTACATCATGAATGATTAATATCTTTCACACTAAGCATTTCATATAAAATTAAGATTATAAAATATTTCATAATCTGATGATTGTCCTTTAATGTTTACCTAATGAATAATTATTAGAGGATGTGGCTAACTGTTTAATACAGAATAATAATGCATGGCACATCTATCATCAGTGAAACAGCCAACATCCAAATAGTCACCAAGGTGCTAAATGACAGTAAGCTGGTCTTAAAGGAAGAATTTTCGAACTGTGAATAAAATCATGTTGTTCATCAATATGGAATACAATATATGGAAATGCCTTGTTACAAAATTATTTAGAAAAAAAAAAAAAAAAAGGCACAGAATGTGACCTGCTACACAACAATTCAAATGTTTATATTTATTGTATATGTTTTACACAAACACACACACACATAATATACCTACCTTAATTATGTTTGCCAATTCATCAGCTAAGCCACCTGAGCCAAGTAAAACTAGATTTAATTGATTGTTTTCGGTTTCTAATAACCACTGGCTATTCCTGGTCCATGAGGAAGGCCTAATAAAATAAAATTTTCTGAGATAATATTCAGTACAATTTTCATTAGATCAATTTCATATATTTTTATTTTTAATAATAAACTAATAAAAAGAAAACAAAATTAAAATTTAGCTCTACCAAGCATTTAAGAAGTATTATTTAAATTGCTATCCAGTTTCCATACCTTTTTCTCAGCTCTGAGCAATTGTCACGAACACTGAGCAGCATGTGAGATTAGGAATTAACAGTATAAAATTATTCACATTAATGTTTTAGAATTACAGTAAATAAAAAGAATTTGATATAACTCACATGAAAATCTTTTGTTATATAGAAATATTAATAGTGTACATTAAAAATAAATGAAAACAAACTTTAAAGAATTTAAAAATGGGAGGAAGGTTAGCCACAACTGCAGTTTTGCCTTTCACCTATATCTCATTATTGTTTCCATTCATCAAAATTTGAAGTCCATTATTGAAGAAATATAATACACCTTTTGACAAGTTTTGTCAAATATGTTTTT
The DNA here is from genome assembly GCF_054136105.1 of Typopeltis vanoorti. Classification (NCBI taxonomy): domain Eukaryota; kingdom Metazoa; phylum Arthropoda; class Arachnida; order Uropygi; family Thelyphonidae; genus Typopeltis; species Typopeltis vanoorti. The sequence goes on from NC_143568.1 coordinate 80,657,264, forward strand.
ATTTTACATATCTTACAAATATCCACAATTATTAAACTTTAAAAAAAATTTCATTTATTCAAACCAAAAGTAGTTCATGCAACAATCATATAAAATGTATTTGCACATATGATGACACTGATTTAAGGGTACAAAAGTATTAGTTTTCACAATAAAGATTAAAGAATATACCTATGAACATATTCACCCAAGGCTGGTAGGAGGCATTTTCTAATATTAGCACTCATTTTGTTCCCCTTCTAAAAATAAACACTTTGTAACTAAGACCATATTAAAAGCAAGCAAAACTGCAAAAGATATGTACTTATCTGAAGAGGAAATTTCATTCTCATTTCAAACTTACATTCAGAAAGCAAATTGCACAAAATTTTCCTCTCACTGCAATAAATGGAGGGGGGAAAAAACCTCTCACTATAAAATGAATTTGGGGCATTTTGAAAGATGGGATATGATTACCATTTATGATTTCCATTGCCAACTTACTTAAGAGGAGGTTTAAAATGATGATTGGTTTGTAGCATGTATATTCATCAGAAGATAGGGCCCAAGTTTAATTTTCTTTCTTCTCCCTTATTTTATGATGCATCAGCAGAGTTTGATTGAAACAGTGCGCAATGCTGAAAATAATCAGGAAGCTTCTCACATTAGATAGTGAAATAACCTTGCTGATAAATGTTCTAAAGAATATACAGAAAATCTTGATTAGCAATTTACAGGGAAAACTGCTCTGCTCTCACTTTAGAGAATTTTCTGTTTTCAGAATGTGGGGCATCGCCCCACATGTCCATCTCTTCACACTTGTGCAAATCTCTCTCTTTCTCACACACAAACAAAAAATTTTATATTTAGAGAAGCTTTCAAAGCATGTTACACATACCATGAAAGCTTTTCTTCATACACAACCAAATATTCATCATTCTCAAACAAAATGAGAAAGAATATTTTATGAAGCCATTTTTCATGGACTGTTTTCTCATGCGTGTCCCACACAGGTTGAAAATAAACTTGGAGCACAGCATCACTAGGATGTGCCAGAGATTATGTGATCTACAAACTATACATTTTAAACATGGTAATTTGAAGTTACTCACCTCCAATTAATTAGGTGATGATAATGATGATGTTAGGTTGTCACGATATTGTGTATTTTGGTTACCGATAAGGCGGGGTCGGAATCGAATGCATAACGGTGGAAGACAAAACGAAGGATAAGTTTTCATTATTTAGTTATTTCATTTCATTTATTTATATCTAATGTACTTAAATGTTCTGTTTGAAATTGTTTGTACTTTTTCTTATAGTTATACTCCCTGATACTTGTTTATTTTTTAACGATATATATTAGAACACAGAAAAATAAGTAAATAATTAATTTATTAACTTAATATTTCACTGGTGTTATAACCAGCATCTTCAGAGCACAAAAACACAGTTTGTCACAATACACGAGACTATAACAACATGGTGTAATCAACGGACTAGTTAAACAAAATTGTAGCAGCAACACAAAGACTTGTAAGAGCCTCTTACAAGCCGGAGAGATTGTTCTTAGAGGCAACAGAAGCCCTGAAACACACTCCAAATCTCAACAAATATGGCTGTATAGATTCGCCTAAAATCTGGGACACAATCATCTTAAGAAAAAACTAGTACTGGTTTTTTCTCTGTTTAGGACTCTAGTCTTTGTGTTGCTGCTACAATTTTGTTTAACTAGTCTGTTGATTACACCATGTTGTTATAGTCTCGAGTATTGACGTACTGTGTTTTTGTGCTCTGAAGATGCTGGTTATAACACCAGCGAAATATCAGCAATAAGTTAATAAATTAATTATTTACTTATTTTTCTGTATTCTAATATATACTGTTAAAAAATAAACAACATGTACGACGAACACATAAGTCTGTCCACACGTTCCCTGATACTTATTTACCGTTTATTTTTTGACACTAATTAGCGACACTATTTTAAATAATGGCGGCAGCGAAAGTTAAAATTACAAATGGCAGATTGCCAAGTCCTCCCCCCCCCCCATTTAAGGACTCCACTTTGTGCGATATACAGGATTTTGTAGCATGCGGGACTTGCGGAATATATGCACATATACAATCGTCCCGGCGATTGTATATGTGGCAGGAGAAAGACGGGGGAAAACGTATATGCGCAAAATGCAGGCAATGGGAGGAACTTGGTGATTTAGAAATGACCATAACTGACCTCGTTGAGTCAGAGACGGTAGATTCTCCACGTATAGAGATGACGGGTATGATAGAGGGTGAGAGAAGTATGAATAAAATAATAAGAGTGGGGAGCATGGAAAGGTTGAATGATTCTGAAGTTTTAGGAGATAGTCTCAATTGGGAGGATAAATGGCAAACGAGTGGCTGACTTACAAAGAGAGATAGATGAGCTGAAAGAACAGGTGGAATGTCTGGGGAATGAGATGAGAAGTGTGAAAGATGAAATTAAGCGAATGGAAGAGACGAATGCAAGGCGAATCAGGGGAGGAGTGAGAAAGGTTATGGAAATGAGAGAAGAGGAGAGAATAGAAACAATAGTAGAGGAGAGGGATTGAGAGAGAGTTATGGGAATGGTAGAAGAGAGAATAGGAACAGTATAAGAGAGGGAATGAGAGAGTTGTATGAATGATAGAAGAGGTTAGAATAGGATAAGTGTAAGAGAGGGAATGAGTGTCAGATATAGGAATGATAGAAGAGGAAAGAGTGGAAACAGCAGGAGAGAGGGAATGAGAGGAATGCAAGGGAGCACAGGGACTAGAGATAGAGTGATGTCAGGAAGGCAGGTAAGTAGGGGGAGCACAAAGAGAAACTGTTACAAGAGAGAGAGGGTGAGGGATGCATGTGAGCAATTGAGAAACACGGTGGTAAGAGGTGTAATGTATGGGTACTCAATGATCTGTGGTGTTCAAGATAGGATGTGTGAGGAATGTTTGCCAGGAGGAATGATAGAAAGTGTGGCTATGGCAATTAAGAGAGGTGAAAGGGTGGATGAGATGATTGTGATGGTGGGAACAAACGACTTGAGTGGTAGTGTAAATAGGGCAGTGAGAGATATGAGATTCTTGCTTGAGGCTGTAAGAAGTGTGTGTTGCCTAAGTATGATAATGTCGCAGAAGAGCGGTGATATTGAATGGCATAATAGCAAGAATGTGTCAGAAGAGAGGATTCGAATATGTGGATGCTTGGAGTGCGTTTGAGAGCAGAGAGGAATTGTATGCGAGAGACCACTTGCATTTGAATGAGGAAGGACGTAGGCATATGGAGAGATCGCTGTTCTGAATGAGTCAGTGTGTCCCAGTGTGGATGGTAGCAGGGGTGGCCTCTTGTGGGAATGGGTACTTGGGAGAAGGGGGACGACATCAGGTAACGCTGAGCCCAGTGGAGTCTAGAGGGGATAATGCTGGGTATAGAAAAAATGGCATTTTTATGCTTTATACCAATGCCAGGAGTATTTGGAATAAGGGAGAGGAATTGGTGGCGCTAATAGCATCAGCCTGACCAAAGATTATTGGGATCACAGAGACGTTGTTGACAGAAGAGGATATAATAACAGGAATAGAAGTTGCTGGGTACAGCATTTTTCGGCAGGATAGGAAGGGAAAGCGTGGTGGTGGAATACTGCTTACGATAAGTGACGACCTATGTCCTCTAAGAGTGGAGGCTTTGGAAGGCTATGACACTAATGATTTTGAAAGCATATGGTGTGAGGTGGAAGTGGGCAAGACAGGATATTTAGTGGGGTGTTGCTACAGACCAAGGAGCACAGAGGGTGAGGACCAGGAGATGTTGACAATTGGGCGTGGCAAGTGCAAGAAGAATGATTGTTATGGGAGATTTTAACTACTGTGGTATCAACTGGGGAGAGGAACATGCATGTAGCAATAAGGGAATGGAATTTCTAGAATTCTTGAGGGACAAATGTCTTAGGCAACATGTAACAGAGGGAACAAGAGGTTCAAGAGTTTTGAATTTGGTTATAGCATCTGAAGAGCTGATAATAACTAGGATGACATCTCTCCCACCAGTTGGAGAGAGTGACCATATGGTGTTGACTTGGAAAATGAATAGAAATGCAGGAGTTTCAAAGAGACAGGAACATATGTGGAATTATAAAGCAGGTGATTATAATATTCTTAGAAGTCAACTTGGGGAAGTTTCGTGGAGAGAGGAACTGGAAGGCCAGGATATTATTAGTGCTTGGGAAATTGTGAAGGAATATTTGTTAGCAGCAATGGTAAGCTGTATTCCACGAGTGAAGAAGAGGACACAATTTGGAGTAAAGTGGATGACAAACAATGTTAAACAGGAGCTACATGCGAAAAAGAGGCTTTAGTAGAGATATAAGGAGACAGGTGAAGAGAAGATGAATGAAGAATATAAGACACAGGCCAGAAGAGTGACTAGTATGGTAAGGAAGGCAAAACTGGAATATGAGAAAAGATTGGCCCTTAGATCCAAGGAAAATCCTAGGGAATTTTTTAGCTATGTGGCCAGTAGGAGGAGAAATGACTGGAAGAATGACATTGTGGGATAAAAATGGGAATAAAGTGACTGATGCAGAGGACATAGTGGAATTGTTCAATGAACACTTTGGAGGAGTCAATATGAATACTAGAGGGATAGAGCAGGTCCGAGGTTTAGAGGTGCAGGAGGAGAGTGTGTTCCACATATTGAATACTCTGGATGTTAGTAAAGCTGTGGGTTTGGATGGTATTTCACCATAAGTTTTGAGAGAATGTGCTAAGGATCTGACAGTGCCCTTGACCTGGCATTTCAATGAAAGTCCGGCTGCAGGAAAGGTGCCCATGGAATGGAAGGAAGGTAAGATAGTGCCATTGCATGAAGGCGGTAGGAGACTGGAAGTGTCTAATTATAGGCCAGTTTGTGTCATCAGCAGTTATTTATTAGTCTCTCACAGATCTTGGAGAAAGTAGTGAGGAACCATATACAGCATAGGGCAGATGAGGGTAATGTTATCAGGGAGAGTCAACATGGATTTGTGAAGGGGCACTCTTGTTTTGGCAATATGCTAGCCTTTTATGATAAAGTTACAAGAGCATTAGATGAGGGAAAGGCATATACTGCCATTTTTCTACACTCAGCAAAGGCATGATAAGCTGATATTCAAGTTGCAGCACATGGGTCTGGATGTCAGTTGGTAAACTGGATTCAGGATTGGCTGTCCGATAGGTATCAGAGAGTTGTGTATGGTGGGGCAGTTTAAAGGAAGCAGAGGGTTACAAGTGAGGTCCCACAGGGACCAGTACTGGGACCTATATTGTTTAATCTTTATATCAATGACATTGTCTGTGGATTGCGTATAATGCGAAACTGGGAAGGGTGATTAGTAATAGTGTAGATGTGGTAGCCCTGCAAGAGGATTTGAATAAGCTAGATAGATGGGCAAATGAATGGGGGAAGGTGTCAGTTTAATGCAGCAAAATGTAAGATCTTGAGGTTTGGGACACATCAATGGGACACTGAGTGTACATGGGAGGAGTTAAACTGGAGGAAGTAGGAGAGACAAGAGATCTGGGTTTGATGATTGATAGAAACCTGAAATTTAGGGGACATATTGCAAAGGTAGTGAAGATAACACAGAGGATTGCTGCAATAATGAGAAGGACACTGACCTGCAGAGATAAAATGGTTATCATTCCGTTGTATAAGGCTCTGATCAGACCACACTTAGACTATTGTTCTCAGATCTGGTCCCCAGGATTTGAAGGGGATAAATTAACTGTGGAAAGGTTACAAAGACAGATAACAAAGATGGTGTCGGGACTGTAGAATGTTAGTTATGAGGATCGGCTGAGGGAATGTGGACTGCAGAGTTTGGTGGATAGAAGGAGAGGTGATATGATTGAGACTTTTAAACTGTTGAGAGGTGGTTACAGGGTTGACACTGGGGAGTTCTTTCGCTTGGTTGAACAGCAGGAAGGAGTCATGACAAGGGGCCATTCCTGGAAGTTACGAAAGGAAACTGTGAAAAAGAGGGTGAAGAGTTGTTTCTTTTCATGGAGGGTGGTTGAACCATGGAATGCATTGCCTGATGGAGTGGTGAGAGTGAGAACAGTCAATGCATTTAAGGAGTGGTATAATAGACTGTGTTTCTTAGGAGGACCTCCCATGATGAGTCTTTTGACTCAATGGAGGCCTAAATAATAATAATAATCTCACACCAAATAATGAAATTCATCTGCTACCCGAAGACATTCACAAACATGCTTACTGTATGGGATCTGAATGCACACAGCCTGCTGGTCACAAAGCAAAAACATATTCTCAGACAAACCAGCTTTGGAAATTAGTGCTTCAAGTCCTCAAAAATATTGAAAATACACTTTCAGTGTACATGGTAAATTATGTAGATATGAAAATCATTATTCTTTCACTCCTAACCAAGCCATAAACAAAGTCACATGTAAAGTACCTTCAAACTATCAGGCTACTTGTACATAGAGATTGTTGACTTCACATCAAATGCCTAGTATTCTATAACACAAAACACACTTCCTTTTAAATAGGCACACTGCTTGGAAAGAGGTCAATGGACACCCCCAAAGTGCATCGTGTGATGTAACAAATCACGGTTTGTATCCGATATAAACTGGGTGAATATGATGATCTCAAGTCAGTAAAACTGTGTCCAAGTGAAATGGTTGAGAAGGGAAATGATGGGGTTTGAAAGAGGCATTGTGATAGGATGCCACGTTGCAGATATGTCTACTCAGCAAATTATTGACAAACTGGGACATATTTCAGGTCAAAAATAAGTGATACCATACTGAGATGGAAGAACAGGGAGTCAACTGCAAGTGGTACTCACAATGGATGACCCAATACATTCACCGAATGTGACTGGCATTAAACAAAATAGCTGTAGGGTGCAACAAAAGATAATGTGTCAAAACTGCTATTCGTCGGCCGACAAATTAAGTGGGGAGTTATGGAAAATGACGAACACAAATCTGCACAAAAAATACGGATTTCCGTGGTAGGACTATAATATGCAAACCTGCACTTTACCCAAACCAACATGCAGTGTTGTCTTCAGGGGTGCAAAGAGCATATACAGTGAGAAGTGGAAGCTTGTGTTCTGGAGTGATGAATAATGCTACACCCTTACCAAGCAGATGGATTGGTGTGGGTGTAGACATAGGCTTAATGATAAATGCACGTAAACACAAGAAAGATATTTAATTAACCAAATATTTCGGTCTGGAAATAGCAGACCATCCTCAGTGATATTAGAGGAACATTATAAAAAATACAAGCTAGAATATTAACAACAGATAATTTAAAATAGAACACGCCACATGATGTTATATCACTAAGTATGGAACGGAATATTTTAAAGTAGAGACATGATTGAAAAAAAAAAAAAAAAAATTTAATGAGTAATCTTGATTAGACTTTCCCAGATTTTTGATGTAGATATACAGTCATTATGATTCAGGTTGGGACGATGGAGCAAAGCCTCCACGCTTTCCTTGAACAAACGTTCAAACCTATAACGGGATCTATGTAAGAGGCGAGTCCTGAAACTGACCACAACATCCTCTGGTCCAAGACTCGCCTCTTACATAGATCCCGTTATAGGTTTGAACGTTTGTTCAAGGAAAGCGTGGAGGCTTTGCTCCATTGTCCCAACCTGAATCGTAACATGACTGTATATCTATATCAAAAATCTGGGAAAGTCTAATCAAGATTACTCGTTAATTTTTTTTTTTTTTTTTTTTAATCATGTCTCTACTTCAAAATATTCTGTTCCATGCTTAGTGATATAACATCACTTGGCGTGTTCTATTTTAAACAATCTATTGTTAATATTCTAGCTTGTATTTTTTATAACTGTTCCTGTAATGCCACTGAGGATGGTCTGCTATTTCCAGACCGAAATAATTGGTTAATTAAATATCTTTCTTGTGTTTATGTACATTTATCATTCAGTCTTATGTCACAAGTATCCTTAAAACAGCAAAGACATAGGCTTAACCCCAACTATGAAATTCAGAGGTGATAGTTCAATGGCATGATCTTTTTTTTTTCCTGGTTTGGCCTCAGATCTCTGTTTATGGTGCCACAAACAGTGAATTCCGAGAGATATCTGAACATTCTGGAGAAAGCTTCCTACTTTGTAGTGTTTCCACAGAACTGATCTTTCAGCAAGACAATGCACCATGTCATAAACTGCTGCTGTAACTGTGTGGTTTGTGGACATGAATGTCACCACACTTGACTGGTCTCTCAACAACCTTGATCTCAATCATACTGAACATCTGTGGGATGAACTGGAGAAATGGGCAAGGTCAACGGATGTTCACCCCACAACAGTCCAGGACCTCATTACATGCATACAGGAGGAATGATCCAAAATTCCCACTGATCACTATTCTATATTTGTGGAAAGTATGCCGAGTAGGATTGTTGCAGTCATCGCATCGAAAGGAGGTCGTACGTTTTATTACAGTGACTGCCTTGGCTGTTTGTTCCTCAGACTATGGTGTCCATTGACTACTTTCCAAGAAGTATATATTGCCATGCACTATGGGAAAGCATCACTAACCAGACTAGTTTTGATCTTCATTGTGGTCTCAGCATTCCTGGAAGCTAGACTCAGGAAGATATTTGAGTTAATTCAATGTGTAAGTCATATACTGTATATATACACAGTCTTCCCATAAATACTGTTACAACTTCCACTCTGCCTACAGAATTGCATGAGCCCAGTTTCAATTAGTGGCACTGTCTGCAGCCAACATTCACATGTTTATCAGTAGAGAGAGTTGTCTAGCTGTACCAGTTAACATGCAGTGGAGAGATTATGAGAATAGTGTAGCTGAAATAACACTCCACAAGGTTGGACTGCAGCCATCTGTTATTTTCAAATAATAATAGCACTTGGGATCAGTAGGATGTTTGTGTATCGATACAGAAGTTATAACGATACAAAAGATGTATCTGACCACCAAAGAACAGATCAGCCAAGCTGCGTTAGGATGCAGTAGCTTGTGAAGGCATGCCTCCGCTGTAATCCTGTGAGAATGCAGAAGATGCCAATAGAGATGATCGTTTTGTAGAGAATGGTGTCAGGTGTACTAACTGATGACCTGGGGGGTGAGAGTATCATCATTATACTCTCAGTATCATCATTATGACCACAGAAGAGTCATTTACCTGCCAAAACCATAGCATATATGTCCCAGATGGTTGCACAGTGGGTGCCATAGCACTAAGAATTAAGACAGGTCATCACCCTGCATTAGTGATGGTTTGGTGTGGAGCAACGCATCGGGGAGGAGGATATCCAAATTGTGTTTCTGTGAGAAACAGATCAAAACTTTTGCCAAAGTGTATCAAGACACCTTGCTGAAACCTGTAGTACAGCCCTGAACAATACCTTGTTTCACAGTATGCAGTGGATTTTTCAACAGTACTCAATCCCCTGCACACAAAGCAAGGACCACACAAAGTTGTTGGAGGCTAATGTGCCCAACCACTATCTACAAGAAACTACATCGCAGCATTGCCAGCCTGAAGGTGAATTTGGTGCATGCAGTGGCAGCATTTCCATTGGATGTTGTGCATACCACCACTGATATGTGGCCTCACCGACTCTGGCACGCATGAACGTAAAAGGGGAACATTTTGAACATCGAGTGCATTGATATATGCACATTATACATGTGGTTTGTATGTGCTAAAAGCTGTTAATGATTTACTGATAGATTAAAGGTTTATGTGATGTGAAGATGTAACAGTATTTATGGCTAAAGTAGGGGGGGGGGGGTGAGAGATTGTAAGTATGCATGTAAAATGGTGCCTAATCACATTATTCAAATACTCTGGATTAGTCAGAGAAAGGTTTTTCCATTGGTTACCTAGCAAATTATATCAGACAAGAAAATATTTGTTTTAATCCTTACCCAAGCATAAAAGAATATAACTTTCTTATTAAAATTTATTTGGAAACTAAGTAAAAAACTTTCTACAACTACCTGTAATCCAGAGTATTTTAATAGCATGGTGATACACTATTTTACTACTTGCATTATGTAAACAATCATCATAATGATTTAACTTAGTATCTTCCTGGCCTAGCTCTGACTGTTGAAGCCTGAATAAAAGATTTAAACCAATGTGAATAGTAATCCTTCCCATGATGAATGGGATTATATGATTAAAAGGAGTTGTGCATTGTAATATGGAATGTTGAGGCAACAGATGCGAAGTCCACAACCTCTATATATAAGTAGCCTAGTCATGGTGACACTTCACGTGTAAACTTTGCTTACATTTGGGTAAGGATTGAAACAATATAATTTTCTTAGTCTATTATGATTTACTCGTTAACTAAACAAAAAACGTTTTACAGCATACATGGTCTAAATTCTAATAACAAGAAACACCCTTTCTAATAATAATAACTATGCATCTGCTACATGAACTACTGATCATCTTTTCCAGGAAGTAATTCTTCCAAGATTATGTCAATATTAAAGGTGTTTCAGGTATTGTTTGCTATAATGTATATCAAGAGTTTCTTAGCAGAGATCCCTCTTCCCCTTCAAGCTTCTCTGGCACAAAATTTCCTTGTGCATTCTTTTAAGTTCAATCAGCAAATTCAATGTGCCAAATTTTCCATTAAATGACCCAGAGTCAACAAAAGTGATGAAAACATTTGATATTAGCAATGATCTTACCCAAATAGTGTATTTAAACCCATCAAAATTGCCACGAATCACTCCGACATCTTAATCATGTATTGGTATAAATGCTATGGAAAGAATGCTTTCTTAACAAATTTTCACTTTTAATTTTAGCAATGCTTCTTCTGCAAGGAACAATTCAGATCACAAGTTGGCACACATTACTACAGAAGATTTCTTTCTCAAAAACAAAGGGGATATGGTAATTTTTACAATCCCATATTTCAAAGGACTTCCTTTTGGTGTTCTGGTCTCAACACCTATTTGTCTCTTGGACAAAATCAGCAAAAAGAGATTGTATCTTTGAAGTAAACTTAATTTTTTTGTTCTTTACTCAATCCTTTTTTTTCTTACAAGATGCACAGTTCAAAATAAAAATGAAGAATATCACAACAGACTCAAAATCCCCCAGCTTTAATTCTTTGATATACTAAATCTAAATTTGACAAAAAAAAATAATAAATAAAAAATAAAAAAAGATGTATATATGATTCAAATGATTACAATATTCCCTCACTTAATTGTCCTGGATTCTATACTTTATGTTCTCACATAAACGGTGGAATCGTGGACCTGTGATTTTAAGACAATGCTAAACTCTTCTAACCATCTCATTTTCCTCCAAATTTTGAACATCATACTTCATTCAGTGCATTCCTTGATTTTCCCTCCCCCACCCAAAAAAAGCAGGAAATAAAAAAATCTTATGTATATAAATCAGAAAATTTTAACATATCTGAAATCAGTCCATATCTAGTCTATACCAAGAAAGATAAATTTATATCATGTAATATGCACTCAACCATCTCCAAAACAATGGCTAAACAAATCCAACTCAACATCTGTATGAGTATCAGGTGGGAAGATATATGGTCAGTAAGGGTAAATACAAATTCTGTTATTACCTTTCTGCAGGACATGTTCCAAATGTCATTCATCTATGGGTAGGTACTATTGAAAATATCTTTTACTTTTTGGAAATATCTGTAAGGTATTTTTTCAGAATTAGCACTAACACATTTTCAGCTCCTATATTATGACATTCCTCAAGAATTTTGCAATTGGATAGCATTTTTATTCTTAATGATAATTGCCAATATTGGCAGGAAAAAAAAAAGTTCTGCTTTTTCTGCACAACTTTTCTTCTGCATGTTAAGCATGTTTTGCAAATGTAAATCCGTTCTAAAAACTAGACATCACTCTACATCTATATTTTTCTCTTTTAGAAGCCTTGCAGCATACAAATAAAATCAGCTGAGCAAGTGTAATCGTGTACATTAATAAACTATACTTGATTGCTCAATTTAAAAATAGTTTATGTGTGATGCAAATGTGGTGCCAGAGAGCAAGAGCTGCCAGACAGTGGTGAACTACAAACCTGAAGGCAGAGTGATATGAAGCAAAAAAAGAATCATCAACACATTTATATGGTAACGGTCTTCTTAATCTTTGTAATGTTGGCAATAGTGGTAAAACTCTTCAAGTTCTAGTTCTTCAAATTTATTTTTTATTAAATATACAGAGTATAAAAATAGTATAATTCTGAAATTCCAAACAAAAAAAAAAATTAAGAATATGAATGTGTTGAGTGAATGAAAACAAAAGTTTAATGTTTCATTAAGATTTTCTGGATGCCACGATCACTATCTCATGTGAATCTCACAAAGGAGAGAAGTATTTAAAAGTGTTTGAGACCATTAATTCTGGAACAGGTAAAGATGAGAAAAGGAAAGGGGAAAAAAATTTTGAGATATTTTAAATTGTATTTTTTATAATGTTCATATATTCTACAAGATACATGACTAACAATTTATATTGTTTGGTTCCATACACAGGAGGTTGATTGGTCAACCTATAGTACATTAGTGCCATATATGGGTGGTGGGTTGGAAAAGGAGAATTTGTTTACATTTGATTTGAATGACTTTAAATTTTATTTGTTGGGAAACACAGCAGGTGGGAGACTGTTCCACAGTGCAGCAGTCACAGGGATGAAGAAAGAGGAAAAGAAATTTGTTCTGTTTGTTTCTAGGTGTACCGTGAAGGGATGTTGTGCAGCAGTTGCACATGTTCCAATGAGCTTAGTACTGAGTGGGGGAATTATTGATGTTATTTCAGATGAGCATTTCCCATGGAAATATTTGTAGAATATACTTACTGCAGAGACCAAACGTCTGTGTGAAAGTGGGGGGAGAGAGTTGGTAAGGGATGGATCATTGATAAGTCTAATTGCCCTCCTCTGTATTGAGTCGAGCATTTTGAGAGAGCTTTTAGGGGCCCTACCCCATATGTGGGAGCAGTATTCAATAGTTGGGCGGATTTGTGACTTGTATAATGTTAGTAGCTGTTCAGGGGTGAAGTAATGTCTTGAGCAGAAGAGAAATCCTAGTTTTTATGAGGCTGAGGATGCAATGTTTGAGATATGTTTGTGCCAGGAGAGGTTTGATGTAAGGGTGATTCTGAGGAGCGAGATCTCAGGCTGTCTGAAAATTTGGGTATCGTCGAAAAGGATACTGGGAAAAAGTTGTTCTTTTTATGGGAAATAGCACAGAAATGGGTTTTGTTGGCGTTGAAATTTATGAGGTTATCTGAACCCCATTGTAGGATGGGGTGGAGATCAGAGTTGAGGGTGGTGGTGGTTGATGTTCTGTAGGATGAGGTGAGTTGTGTAGGGTAAGGTTTATCAAATACAAGTGAGGAGTGTAGTGTGCTGTCATCTGCAAAACCGTGTATTAGGTTGGAGGTCAATTGCACTAGGTCGCTGATGTACAGCAGGAACAGAGTTGGTGAGAGGACAGAATCTTGTGGGACCCCAGCATTAATTGAGTGGTGCGAGGATAGGAAGCTATCCACCATCACACAATGTGCATCCAGACAGAAAATTGGCAATCCACCTACAGAAGTCCTGGGTCAGGCCGAATGATGGTAGTTTGCCTAGTAGGCCTTTGTGCCAGACCCGGAGATGGGTGACGTATATGAGTAGATCCCCTGTTGATCAGCAGTGGCAGAATCCATACTGGCAGTCGTTTATTTGGTGAGTGTCTTCCAGATAGTGTAGGAGGTGGGAATTGATGATTTGAGGTGGGAATTGATGATGGTACCATTAATGACTATTATAAATGGAAAAGAAGTGAAAATAACAAACGAACAACATCAACATAATCGATATTACTGAAAGAAATAAACCAAAAACAGGCAAGTTCGTTCTAAATAAAAGCTATAAGATGTTACATTCAGGTAATAATGATCAGAGAAAGGAAGGAGCAGCTATAACATTCAACACTAAACATGAGGATAATCTTGAATGGCAGATAATATCAAGTAGGGTGATGTGGATGAACACTGACATGGGAACTGGAAAAAGTCTTCTCTGTGCCTAATGTCCTATAGAAGGTTCTACTAAGGAAGAAGTGGAAAAATTTCTCAAGTCACTGCAGAAACCAGCTGACATAAATGAAAATCTGATCACTGTTAGAGAAGTAAACATCAGAACAGGAAATGAATACCAGAGAGAAATTTTTGGTGAAAATCTGGAGAAAAGCAAAGAGTTAATAACAATGGGGAAGTATACCTGCTGTATTTCTGTTCAGGTCAGAGTAGTCATGTTCCACTATAAAGATGTACACAAACTCACATGGAGAGAATATGAAGAAATAAAAGTATTACATTGCAGGACACAAGAGTATACAAAATATTTGAAACAGTAAGTGATCACCCCTTTTTTAGAAAAAGGGTAATCATTTATTGTTTTAAAAAGAATGAAAGTCAACAAGCTTATAGGTATAAATTGTAGATTCAAATATAAAAATATTATTTAAAAACACTGCTTCAGCAAAAAGCATGTGGTGAAGTTGCCTGTAAGGATTAAAAAAATTCAAACTGGTGGACTCAAGAAGTTAAAGATGTAGTTCTGGAAAAGAGAATATAGAGACAAATGTAAGAAAGCAAAATAATGTATAAGTAAACAAAAGTCACATGTAAGAATACAGAGGATTAATATTGAGATGGTAAAACATTCTTGAGGCTACTGAAAGATGTACACAAATTCACATGGAGAGAATATAAAGAAAATAAAAGTATTACATTGCAGGACACAAGAGTATACAAAATATTTGAAACAGTAAGTGATCACCCCTTTTCTAGAAAAAGGGTAATGTAAAATTCAAAATGTAATCATTTATTGTTTTAAAAAGAATCAAGTCAATAACCTTATAGGTATAAATTGTAAGATATACATGGAAATGGCAGCATAGTTGAATAAAAAGGAATCAGAGAGGATAAAGATGAAATGGAAACTAACAATAAAAAAAAACCCAACAAAATAATTATCAAATTTTGCTAGATGAAATAGGAAGTGACCGAAATGGTGTTGAAAATATTCAAGAGGAATGCAATCAGAGATCATGTTAACACTAAGAGAAGAAAAATCTATTAAAATCTGAAAAGTGGAAAGGCAGTTGGAGTAGATTATACATGTCCAGAAATACCTAAACATAGAGGTAAAAGTTTACACTGACTGCCCTGGAGGCGTGATCAGAAGGTCAAATTTCTAGATTATGCCATTCACAGTGCTAATCTATAAAAAGGGAAATAGAATTGAATGCGAAAATTACACAGAATGTTCCATGTAAGATCTACTCAAGCATACCAGAGAATTAGCTTAAGAAATTTTGTGTGAAAAAAAAAAAAAAAAAAAAAAAAAACCCTATAAGAACAAGCTGGGTCCAGGCCAAACAGAGGTTGACCATCAAATGCAAATTAAATACGGAAACAGACAACAGAACAAGCAAAGCTGGTATGATAAAGAGTCAACTAAATAAGTTGTATAAATAATGGTGTGCTAGCATAGTTCAACTTGTGGATCTCAAAACTGGGTTAGGTATAAAACACTTGATCCTATTCCAGAGATATGAGAGTTCTGAGAAAAATTAGGGGAGTGAACAGGTGGCATCAATGGCAACATTATATGGAAAATAAAGACATTAGGAAGGAACTTGCACTATTAGCACTGAGGATGTAAAAAGAGCTTATCTAAAGTCGTAATGGTCACCTAAACAGAATGGGAGTAGAGAGGTTAGCAAAACAGTTTGGTACCAGGTTGATAACAAAAAGATTTAGAAGAAGACTAAGCAAGATCTAGATGAACTGACAAAGTGTCTTAGAAGACCATAACAAATTCTGACAATACTGGAGTACTGTAAATAGTTTAGATGATATGAGATTTAAGGCTGCTTTCCTTCATAATAAAAAATAACAGCAGACCTAGTATACATCCTTGTCTGACATGTGAATTCATATCAAACCATCTTACTGCACCTCCTTAAATTTTAATAGCTGACAATACATTCCCATGTATTGTCAGCTATTAAAATTTAAGCATGGGAATTCTTGTAGAAAGGCTTATACGCTGGTTAAACATGATAACTATATACTTAAGGAATTGACAGCGTACACTAGAAATATAAATTAAATCAACTTTAATATATACTTTCCGATATTTCGGCAATGTCAAGTTGCCATCTTTATGGGAACTTAAGATAAAGACACGTGCACACAAGTACTACATAACAGCAAATGAGAAACGAAGCAAGGAAGCTACCGTTTTCCTAAAGTCCTGATGGTTCCCCCTGGCAGGCTATATTAGGTGTTCTTGGCCTTTGGGCTGAAGTTCTTTTGATATGTTTCCCAAATTTGGGGCAGTCTCATGCATCCAAATTTGTTCAGGTTTGGCATGTTCCTAAGGGCTGAAGCCGATTCCATGAATAGTCTTTCATATTTGAACTTGCTGCAGTGTATTACTGTGTCTTTCTTCCACCTTATTCTGTGGCAAGTATCCAGAGCATGGTCTGCAAGCCCAGAGTGGCTGTACTGGTGAAATCGGATGTAGTCCTTGTGTTCTGAGATTCTGATATTTGCTGTCCTACCTGTTTGGCTAAAGTAGGACAATTTACAGCTGCAAGAGACATGGTATACACCAGGTAGGTCTAGGGGGAGTGGTTGGTCTTTAGTGGAGCAGATAAGGGATGCCAATTTTCTATATGGTCTGTAACAAGAGGTCAAGTCATGTTTTTTAGGATTTTGCCGATTTTTTCCCGAGGTGCCTCGGATGTAAGGAATGGTGATGGATTTAGAGTAATCTCTTTTGTGAAGGGGGGGGGGGGTAGCAATTGGCTGAGAAAGTGTTAAGGATGTGATTTAGTTCAGTAGTTAGGGCTTGGTCATTTGAACAGATTAGTTTTGCCCTGTTGAATAGTGTCTTAACTCCATATTGTTGTGAGGGGGGGGGGGGGGGGTGTTAGTGAATGTATCTGCCTATATGGGTGGTTTTCTATAAACTGAGAAAACCAAGGTTCCATCAGGTTGGCAGGTGACTAGTGTGTGTAGGAAGGGGAAGTTTTGTTTTTCTCTTTTTCCAGGGTGAACTTGATTCTAGGGTGCTGGTTGTTTAAGTGTGTTAAGAAGGAGAGAAGTGTATCCGGGCCATGTGGCCAAATAGCGAACACATTATCAACGTAGTGAAGCCATATGGTAGGTTTTTGTGGGGCAGAGTTTAAGGCTTTCTCTTCAAAAGTCTCCATAAAGAAGTTGGCCAAGGGTGAGGAAAGTGGTGAATCCATGGCTGTCCCCTCTATCTGTTTGTAGAATTTTTCCTGCCAAACGAAATAGCCTGAGTTAATTATAAACTGAAATAGGGCTGAGATATCAGGAGAAAAGTTAGCTTGGATTAGCTCTAAGGTTTCTTTAAGGGGGACATTTGTGAATAAGGAGGAGATGTCAAAACTGACCATTATGTTGGAATGTAAGGTTTTCTTACACAAATATCAGAATCTCAGAACACAAGGACTACATCTGATTTCACCAGTGCAGCCACTCTGGGCTTGCAGACCATGCTCTGGATACTCACCACAGAATAAGGTGGAAGAAAGTCACAGTAATACACCGCAGCAAGTTCAAATATGAAAGACTATTCATGGAATCATCCTCAGCCCTTAGGGACATGCCAAACCTCAACAAATTTGGATGCATGAGACTGCCCCAAATTTGGGAAACATATATCAGAAGAACTTCAGCCCAAAGGCCAAGAACACCTAATATAGCCCACCGGGGGGGGCACCATCAGGAGTTTAGGAAAATGGTAGCTTCCTCGCTTCGTTTCTTATTTGCTGTTATGTAGTACTTGCGTGCGCCTGTCTTTACCTTAAGTTCCCATGAAGATGGTAATGCGACGTTGCCGAAATATCGGAAAGTATATATTAAAGTTGATTTAATTTATTTCTAGTGTAAGCTGTCAATTCATTAAGTATTTAATTATCATTATTAAGCATGGAATATTTCACTATGTTTTTATTTACATCATATATTTGTAGCATTTTAAACAGCATTTCTCTTGGTTACCTTATCACATGCCTACTCTTTGTTTTAATAGTTACTGTTAAACAGACGTGATGAAACCGATACAAAATCAACATAAAGAAGCAGAATTGTCTTTACTGAGTGGATGCAAGTTCTGAATTCTTAGTGTTTCTTTGCTAATTCTGTTGTCTATTTCCATATTTAATTTGCCATCTTCACTAAAAATGGCTCCTAAATTGAAATGCTTTGTTTGTTCAATAGGTTCTCCATTCAGGATACAGTTTAAGTTATCAATATTTCTGCCTATTTTCATCGTCTTTTTATTGCTGATTTTCATACCAAATTTATTACAACACTTATTCAATTAAGTCAGGGAATCCTGCAGATTTGTACTGCATTTATATAGAAGTATAACAAAATTTACGTAAAGTAAAGAGCTGAGATTAACATCACCAATTCTGATATCAGGTTTAATACCAATTTCCTTTATAATGTGATCAATATAGATGAATAACGGTGTAGATAACGTGCATCCTTGTATAATTTGGATGGCTAAGTCCCAAATGTATAAACCATCCTTTGCTTATTCAGTATGTAGATTGATACTAAATGTGGGTGGCAAGAAGACGGGATGCTGGACCAAAAGCTCCAATCAGTTCTCCACTTCCCTTAAGTTAAGCAGAAGCCTCTTCCCATTTATCTGGCTTTGACACCAAAGGGCCCATTCATCAGGTAAGGAGTGGTATCAAATTCTCTCAATGTCCCTTTAAATCTGTTGTGAAACATCCAACACTAAGTCATCCTCCCCTTTAATCTTCAAATTTACAGAAACAATGTTTTTTTCTTCATTCACATTACTACTGCCCTTTAGAATAACCATCCATCTTATATAATTTCTATATACATGTGCATTTTAAATCTATCATCAGCAAGTTTCTTCTTTCTTCTCACCTTTCTGACTATTCACGATACTTGCACACCATATGTTGAACTTTGTCTCATGTTCAGGATCGATGCAAAATTGTCCTCTTTCACCTTTCAGATCACTCTAGTTGTTCCAGTAAGATTTTTCCCTCTATCTTATTCTTCAATGAAAAGGCAGGGAGATGAAGGGAGTCTGTTTAACCCTGCAATCAGTAATTATATTCAGATAGCATTGTAATAAGTGAAATTAGTTTGCAATCAATGTAGAACATAACGTAGTTGACTTAGAGGGTTATATTGGTTGGTTATATAAGCTATATACCAATGGATTGATTTGCTTAGTAATCAAGTAGCCACTTACTATTGCTTAGTTACTATTCTAGAATATAATGATATGATAATGGAAGCCGAAGTCTTAGCCCACTCTCCATATTCCTTACAGGACATGAGGTTCTGTAATACATAGTTTGACCCTGAAGCAAACTCTAGTTCACTTTTTTAGATTTAAAAAAAAAAAGTCAAAAACACTAAATATATTAATTTATAATTAAAAGAGGATAAAACATTATTCATTCATTTAGTAGTGATTATCCACTTTAAATATAACTTAGAAACAATATTTAAGAAAGATTTAAAAAAAAAAAAAAAAAAAAAAAAATAGAAATCTGCTAATAATGACCAACAACAAACCACTGCAAATAGTAGTAAACAAATGTTAGCCATAACAGGATTAATGGACTTTCAAAACATACAGTCATGCAAATTGAGTTTCATTCTTTATAATGCTGTTTTTGAACTGGGAGAAAAGGATCATAACAAAACTCACAGAACCTCATGACAGTATAGAGATGTTAGTACAAAACAGGATGATTAATGCAAGATGATAAATGAATGAAAGTTGGCTGGGAGCTCATGAATTATGAGATAAAGGATTAATCACAATTACTTAGGAATTAGATATATATATAAAATGTACCTTGTTCGTGATGATGTCAAGATGATGGCGATGCGGTCCAACTGGTGAGAATAGCTATATTTTGAAATTCCTGTCAGATAACCGGTCCACTTGTACATGATATATATATACATACATATATATACATATGAGAACAAACTTTCAAACTTATGAGCATATTAGTTAACATACTACAGAGACTAAGCTTCTGATGCGAATTCAAAGCTTAACCTCTTCTCAGTCTATGCAAGTATTTTTTTTACTTAACTTGAAATACATTACTTCATATCTCATTAATTTCATCCCCAGCAATCCATATTCTACAAAATTCAAGTTATTAAATTTAAAATATGACCACTATTATGAATGCAAAGCAATTTGAATGTAGCAATTAAGTGTAATAGGAGGAAGTATTATAAATAAATTACAACAGAGGAATTATGCACATTGAGAGCATAAACATGATCACAATGCAAGTTAATGATGATCCTGTATAGATTTGACTCCACAATAAGTAGGCTAAAAATTCATCAGCAATCAGTGGGGAGAAAAAAAAACAGATTTTGAAAAGACACACACTAGATTTTTTACTGTTCTTTAGAATTCCTCATAATAAAATAAAGTTGGAACAGCCAGTAGTCCCTGGTTTGTGTTCCAAATGAAACATAAATAACCTTCATTGTGGCATAATTTTAGGCAATCATAAAAAAAGAAGTGTTGCACTCATTTTACACTGGCGGTACTTAATACTGCTTATTTTTCTGTGTATCACCATTGCTTTTTATAGTGAAATAAAAATGGTGATACACAGAAAAATACAAATGCAAATGGACAAATGGTCTTTACATAAAACTATTCCCATTCAGGATACTCATTACATCAAACTTCCATAAAAGGAACTGAACATGAAGCTAGTTGATTAGAGGATTATTAAAATAATGAATGATGCCAATAACTCAGTTATCCAAATATAAAATCAGCATAAAGTCCCTCAGAAATAACATGTATCCTGAAAACACTTTGCATTAAAAAGAATGCAAAGTTAAAAACAATTATTTATGTGAATTTAAACAGAAAGGTTATAGAAAGAACTTCAAACAATTTTATCATGCAGTGATTTTTCAATTATACAACTGCACAGTGACTTTTTTTCCTAAATAAACTAAAGGACTTTAAAATCATTTCTATAGTAACATTAATTGAAAATCTGCACTGTAACTATGAAAAAAAGTGGAGTCCTTACTGGAACTTTTTATGTAATTCAAATATGCATCTCGTGTTTGTGTATTCTTTTTTTAAGAAGTGACAATTTTTTTTTTTTTTTTTTTGCATGATATTTCAGTTTTGGTAATACTCGTTGTTACATCTCCTCCATACCTATGTTTTCTGAATGTGACTTAATTCTAACACTTTTCACCTCCTTTATGCTTGGGTAAAAGATTAAAGCAAGAATATAAATACTTTGTAATCCAGCAGTAAAACTTCTACAACTATCTCTAAACTGCTATGTATTTAATAATATGGTTTATCACTTATAAATAGAAAATATATAACTTCCATATTGATTCAATCTTGATATCCTCTTTGGTCTGACTCCTATTGATGAGACCTCAATAGATATTGAAACCTATCTAGTTAGTAGCCCTTCCCATAATGTAGAAACAACATGGGACACATAGCCAATTGACATGAAGCTGACAGCCTCTATTTATGAGTAGTAGACTAGTTTAAGAAAATACTTTGTGCACAAACTGTGTTTGCTTAAAACAAGAATATAATTTCTTGTTGAGTACAATATATTTTCATGGACACTGTTCAGAAGAAAAGCATCAATCATGCAACCCATCTCTGTTAAAATTACATCGACACGCAACAGCCATTGAACATCCTTTTACAGATGAACTACTGACTCACTGAACCTGCTACTCCCAATCACCTTTCATTCCATCTTCATCTGAAAGCCTTCCAGGTGAAGTATTCACCAAAGACTACCGTCTCCGGCTCTTCAAAAGGAACATCAACAAACTACCCTGCTCTTGATCAAGGCCATGCAGCGTTTAACTGCTATAGGCTTTATGGCCTCTTGTATATGAAACTGTTAAATAAAAACCCAAAAAGAAAGTTTGGGAGTAAAAAAGAATAAAACACAAGCTAAAAATTATGAAAGAAATTCCAATAAAAACAAAGTTAAATCAGTGAAAGAAAATGAATTAAGGTCCTCAGTTCAAAAAAGACAGAAGTATAATGCACATTCAGATTAAATCAATGGTAAGTGCAAACACAAACCATTTGATAAAGACTGAGAAAGAAAAAATAAACACAGAAAACTGTTGTAGAATGCTCAGTTACAACATGCCAGGGGAAACAAAGTGGAAGTTATCGATTAAGGTATTTTCGTGCAATCTCTATTGGACACAACATAGCTGCAAACTTGTTACATTCTAGTGGGATTTGAGCAGATATAATTCTGTTGGAAAAAACAGCACAAGATCCTGCGAAGTCCTCTGATTTTCAGCAATCAGTGTTCACAGACACAACATCACAGTATTCCTTCCTGTATGCTTGCAAGAACTGTTAGTAGACAATGGGAAAGGTCAAATATTTTGGTAGCTTACAGAAAGAAAAGTTGCATGGTGGCACAAATAAATGCCAATGGTAGTATATTTCGTGACATCTGTGCTAAGCTGTCTATCCTAACATCTAGAGCTTCTAAGAGAGCTTTTATTTGCAAATCTGAAGTTTTATGGCAGTATGCTGAGTGCTGTAAAGAATTTTCCATCATGGATGATGGGAAAATCTGTACATGCAGGGATTTTATTTTTGTTGCATATAACAGTTTATTTAGCTCAAGATACAGTTGAGGCAAATGAACAGTCTGTAAAGGAATAGATTGCATATTGAGGCAGACAGACCAGGAATAGGCAGAGCTGGAAATGCTCCAGTTGCAATTCTGTTGGTGAATAGGGTATAGCCATTCCAGTGTACTCTCTCTCTCTCGATGGCAGAAAAATAAACTTGTGACCTTTAAGTTTTGATCATTATCTAGCACCCCCAAAATGTGGAAGATAGGGTGAGAAGGATGTTTAATGTTTTAGGGCATTTATCTTGCAACTACCTTACATGAGTGTAAGTGAAGGAATGACCATGTGGAACTAGCCACCCCTGGGATAGATAAGTATGAGTGCAGTTTCCCAGGTTTCAAATCTGAATGAGTAGGCAAGTACATTATGTGAGGGTAATTGTGGGCCCAAGAGGATGTTGAAATGCATGCACACAAATGCCCGAAGTATCAGAAATAAAGGAGAGGACTTTTAAGCATTGGTCAAAAAATTATTGCCATCATTAAGACCTGGTTATCAGAGAATCATGCAGTTAAAGAGATAGAATGCAATGGATACTGCATTTTCAGAGAAGATAGAGGAAATAGGGGTAGGAGGAGGGGTATTATTAATAATAGCTGTGAAGAACTTTAACCAACAAAAAAAATTCAAGGAAGATTGTAGATTTGAAAGAAATGGTTTATTTGAGGCTGTCTGGTGTGAGATAGAAGCCAATACTACAAAATATATTGTTTGTTGCTGCATAGACCTGGGGCAGAGAAGAATATGTGGACAACATGCATCAGCAGATTAGTACAATGAGTGAGGGCAGAGCAATTATCATGGGAGACTTCAAAATTGATGTAAAAGCAATTTTTCAATATATGGAGAATACGGAGAAAGAAGGGGGGGGGGGGTCACACTTGGAAGGAGGCAAGGACATGTCGCAAAAAAGGAAATGGAATTTATAGTTATTAAGGGATAATTATCTGAAACACCATGTGATGGAAGTAACCAGGGGTTAGTGTTGCCAAATGAAAATTACTAAAAACAGCTAAATCTTTAAAAAAAAAAAAAAAAAAAAAGAGCTAGAAAGAGTTAAAAATAAAAATTTGAAGCTAAAATTTTAAAAGTAGTAGCTGATACTTTTAAGTTACTTACTTTATTCAAGTTGAAGTGATACTTATAGATATAGATCCAATGTATGACCAGAGAGGAAATTGGCAACCAAGCTGCGAAGGGTGGTAGATGGCACACTCAATGCCAGACCTGACAAAAAGGCTTAAAAACTTAAAAGTTCTACAGTAACCACAAAAAACATCACAAAGCATGCTGAAGTTCATATTGGTGGTCTATGATAAACTAGTTATCTTCTATGAGAAGAAAGAATTGATTGTCAATGACCTAATGATGTTTACTATATTCAGGACTGATTGGATATAGATTAGTTTCCATGATGAAAGGTGGATGCCAGATGAGTTTGAATGACCAAAAAGATGTTACAGGATAAGTGCAAGTGCAGGAGAACAAGTTCTAAGCACAATTGGAGAGCCATACTATCAGGTACAGAAGACTTGTTGGTAACCAAGCTATTCAGGATTCTTTTGACATCTTTCTGACAAATGAATACAAGAGACATGTAGTGTGCAGTTCTTTATAATGTTGAAGATACTTTACCCTGATTATTAATGTAGGAATTCGGGAAGCAAAAAATACTCTTATCTTTGGGTGATGTTACAATACTAATATCTGCCTCTAAAAGAGATGGCAGCATGAATAAGCAGAAGTTGCATTCAATGGCCTCTGCAGGGGAAAAGAAGGTTTAACTGCCATTCAAGCAGCAGACAAGTATATAGTACCTGACCCTATAATAGTTACCACAGAAATCTAAACTCAGCCATGGAATCCTTAGGGGTCTCATGCCAGTCCCAAACCTGGATAAAGGAGGAAGGTCAGTCAAATGAGTGTCAATGCTCTGATGTAAAGAAAGAACATGATTGTTATCTGATGCCTATACGATCAACAGCTAAAACATGCCAACTTGGACATCAGCTGGATCAACAAGGCCCGCGATACCAAACGAGTGATTGAGGTTGGAATGAAAAGTGGGATACTGAAAGGAAACAGAAACTAACAGAACTATTGTCAGTAGGAAAACATGGAATGCGCAGACACTTTGGATCTCAGGAAAATTAGAATTATTTCGTGAGGAAATGAAGAGATAGTGGTGTGATATACTAGGACTGGCGGAGATGTGGACATCATTAGGAGAGATAAATGGATGTGAAGTCATATGGTCAGGGTATGACACCAAGCATAAAGCAGGAATTGGTTTCCTTCTTAACAAAAGAGTTACAGGAGCACTGTTGGGCTACAAACTAGTCAATGAACGAATCATTGTAGCAATATTTCAAGCAAAACTATTTAATATGTCAATAGCCCAGATATATGCACCCACATCTGACAGCATAGATGAGGATTCATGTTAGAGGTTTAATGGAATATTAACTGCACTGAGAAAGGATTAAAACTAATTTTAATACTTCCAATATTTCGTCTCCATCACAGAGACATCTTCGGGGATTACAAAAACTTTTTTTGTAACAACACACACACAAATACAATACAAAGTGAAACTAAAGTCCTATCTAGGTGGTGCACCCTCTATGGGCATTTGCAGGGATGTAAAGAGGAGTCTCTGATAATTAAAGTTTCCCAAATTTTGGGAAGTTTAATGCAACCTAATATAAACAAATACGGTTGCATTAAACTTCCCAAAATTTGGGAAACTTTAATGATCAGAGATCCCTCTTTACATCCCAGGCCACCTGCAAATGCCCATAGAGGGCGCACCACCTATATGGGACTTTGTTTTCACTTTGTATTGTATTTGTGTGTGTTGTTACAAAAAGTTTTTGTAATCCCCAAAGATGTCTCTGTGACGGAGATGCAATATTGGAAGTATTAAAATTAGTTTTAATCCTTTCTCAGTGCTGTTAATATTCCATTAAATCTCTAACATGAATTCTTCACAGCACTTAAACCTCAATACAGGTATAGATGAGGATATTGACTTATTTTACAGAGATCTGACAGAGACAACAGAAACAATACTAAAGCAAGATGTACTAATTATTGAAGGACATTGGAATGCCAAAGTCAGAATAGATAATGATGGTTGGAAAAGAGTTATGGGAAAATATGGTTTTGGAGAAAGAAATTAACAAGGTGAAAAAATGTTAGAATTTGCTGTGGACAACGACATGATGATCTGTAACACAAGATTCCAGCAACAGGAGTGTAGAAAATGGACGTAGCGATCAAACGATGGGAAAACCAAGAACATGATTGATATGATTATGAAAACAAGACAGATAACATCAGTACAGTAGTGTCGAACTTTTCAAGGAACAGATATAGACTCGGATCATAATTTAGTTATTGCAAAGATCAAGTTGAAATTAAAAAGAAAATATAAACGCATCAGAAACAAAGAGATACAGCAAGAATAAATGAAGCAGAAATAGGAAGAAGGTACAGAACAGTGTTAGAATAGAAACTTAAGTGTGGACAAAGAAAAAAATTCGAATCTAAGAGTGAAAAGAGTAATGAAGGTGATAGAAGATGCAGATGATGAAACAGTACCAGAAGAAAAGAAGATCAAGAAGAAATGGATTAGACAAGAAACACTGATGTTAGTACAGGAGAAAAGAATGTTGAAGATAAGAAGGGATACATCAGAACAAATAGAGGAGCAATATAGAAGAAAGTGTAATGAGGTGAAAAAAGCAGCCAGAATGGATAAGATGAAATGGTTAGAAGCCCAATGCAATAATATAGAACAGTACTATGGAGAGCATAAAATAAGGGATGTATACAAAATGATTAGAACCATTAATAGAAGGTGACAACCAAAACAGACCACAATTTAAAGATGAAAAAGGCTAAGTATTGATGAATAAAGAAAAAATTGTACAGCAGTGGACAAGATAGTGTAGTGAGTTATATGAAAAAAATCTAGATTTAGATGGCTTTGGAAAACTGACTGAAGAATTGAAGCAGATATCACCACCAGGTAATGAGTATGATATGGACATTTTAAGAGGAGAGGTAGAAAAAGCAACAGGATGGCTAAAACACAAGTCCTGGTAACGATAAAATCACTGGAGAAATGATTAAATACAGTGGCAAAAGTATGGTTACAGAAACGCACCAACTATGTAATATGGTATGGAAAGAAGAGAAAACACAAGAGGAGTGGGTAAAATCAATATTAATGACATTATACAAAATAGGAAATAAACTAGAATGTCAAAATTATAGAACAATTGCCTTCATAAGTCACATTGGTAAAGTGATGATGA
The DNA here is from genome assembly GCF_054136105.1 of Typopeltis vanoorti. NCBI lineage: Eukaryota > Metazoa > Arthropoda > Arachnida > Uropygi > Thelyphonidae > Typopeltis > Typopeltis vanoorti. Next base: position 80,684,409 of record NC_143568.1, read on the forward strand.
TGATATTGACAGAAAGATTGAGAACATAACAGGAAGCATACTTTGCAGATAAGCAAGCAGGATTTAGGAAAGATAGAACTAAAATTCAACAGATGTTAACAATGGCAAAAGTGAATAGCAAAGAAAGCTAGGAGAAAAAACAAAAACATATATACTTGCTTTGTTGATTTTCAGAAGGCATTTGATATTGACCAGAAAGGGACATTAGCAGTACTAAAATCAAATGGAATTGATAGAAAACTAATAGCTATATTAAAAGATGTTTATAAGAATGCAATTGCAGCAGTTAGAATAGGTGATGATTTGGGGAAATGGTTTAGAACAAGCAGAGGTACTAGACAGGGGGACCCAATATCACCAAGCATTTTCATCGCACATTTAGAAAGAGCAATGGATAAAATGAAGGAAGATGCAAAAGGAATATCGGTACATGGGATGAGAATTAATAATCTGAGATTTGAAGATGACATTGTTATTATTGAAGAAGTCGAAAGAGAACTACAAAAAACACTGAAACTGTTAAATGGTGAAGGGAAGAGATTTGGACTTGTTATGAACTTGGAAAAAACGACGATAATTGTATTTGGATCTATTTCTATCAATTCCAAAAGATACAAGTGGATGGAATTGATACAGAAAATGTAGAACAATTCACATATTTGGGAAGTAAAATGACATATGATTTGTACCGTAAAAAAGAAATAAAGATCAGGATTGCAAAGGGAAGAGCAAATCTGAAGGCCATGGATAACATCTGGAAAAGTAAAGTGATCAGCCTGCAAACAACACTAAGAATGCTGGGAACATGCATCTTTAGCAGTGCACTGTATGGATCTGAAACGTGGGTAATAAATAAGGAATCAAGAAAAAGAATTTTGGTATTTGAAAGAACTTGTTACAGGAAGAGTCTAAGAATAGATGAGTACAGAAAATCACAAATGAAGAGCTCTATCAGAAGATACAACCAAAAGAGAATCTAATGCAGAAGATTATAAAATGGAAGCTGCAATTATTTGGACACATCTGTAGAATGAGTGAGGACCGGAAGATAAAGACATTTGTGTTTGGTATTATGGATGGTTTAAACAGAAGAGGTAGACCATATAGAGAATGGATAGACGATATAAAAGACTGGTGTGGAATGGGTGTACAAAAACTGCGACACTGTGCACTGGAAAAAGAAAGGTGGAAGAAGATAGTGAAGAAGGCATCAAACACCAATGGGCAGTGAGCCCATGGTTGTAATGGCGATAGAAATCCACTGAATGGGACAAGGAAAGTTTGAGCAACAGAAGATCGTAAAGATGGACTTCAAATTTTGACATTCTCTGGTATGAGATATCAGACTTCACAAAATGCCAGAATCAAATCTTATAATTATTATTCGGGTGACTCTGTCAAGTCCAAAGGCACATCGCCGAACACCCTCGCTACCCACACAATAACTATAATACCTCTCCTTGAATCTATTAACACACAAACATACTTGGACAAAAGAGTAGGGTTGTAATTTTAATATCAATAAGTGAAAGGTGTTGCTTTTTAGAATGCAGAAATATAGGGCTGTGCACTATATCGATGGTGCCGTACTGGAGGAAGTGGATGAGATTAAAGATTTGGGAGTGATGGTTGACAATAGACTGAGGTTTAGAGGGCTATTGCTAGGGTTGCAAAGGTTGCACATCGTAGTGCTGCTATGATAAGAAGTACTCTAACATACAAGGATAGGGAAGTGATTGTGCCACTGTATAAGGCACTGGTCAGACCACACTTGGACTATTGTGCTCAGATCTGGTCACCTGTTTTCAATGTGATGTGTAGACATTGGAGAGGGTCCAGTGATGAGTGAATAAGACAATATCAGGAGTTTGGAATGCTGGCTATGGAGAAAGGTTGAAGAGATGTGGATTGCAGAGTTTGTGGATGGGAGAAAGAGAGGTGATATGATAGAGACATCTAAGTTATTAAGAGGTTTTTATCAGATTAATCCAGAGGGGATTATAAAAAGAGTAGAAGGTGAGAGGGGAAGAACCTGAGGTCATTCCTGGAAGTTATGTAAAAGTGTGGTGAAGAAGGGTGTGAGGAGTAGATTTTTTACGTGGAGAATTGTCAGTGAATGGAATGCATTACCAGAATGTGTTGTTAATGCCAGGAGTGTTAAGGACTTTTAGATTCTATATGATAAATATGTTGTCAGTTGAATGAACCACCCACAATGAGTCTGTCGACTCCATGGAGGGTGAGATAATAATAAATCTCACTCACAACTGACTCTGGCAACGCATTCCATTCATTCACCACTCTCAAAGTGAAAATTCTTGTCCCCACAAGCTTGCTAGTCATGCTCTTACCCAACGTCCAGGAATGACCTCTTGTCCTGCCCCTCTAGTCAAGTGAGGAAATATTTGCACTTTGTTTCTACCATATCTCTTTTTTATCACCTATCAATCAATCTTTGCAACCCAAAAATGTCAATAGAACCAAATAGAAAGCATTTTACAGGTCACTCACCATTTTGGTGACTCATCTCTGATCTCTTCATTACTTCCTCATCCCCAAGAAATCAGAGTGACCTGATCTGAGCACAAAAATCTGTGGTTCTATCAAAGCTTTATAAAGAGGAATAATAACTCCCTTATCTCTGTTTGTCAGTGTTTTCAATAACCAAGTGAGCTGCCCTTGGCTACTATAGCGGTGTACCCTCCAACTATCTACTAGTACACCCAAATCCCTGGCTTCATCAATTTCCTTATGTAATTCCCTTAATATGGTACATTGATTGTAATCGTTGTATTCCAAAATGCATAACTTGGCATCTTTTCTACAATAAACTGGCTTGTGTATTGCCAATAATTTCAGCCTATTTAAATCATCCTGCAAGCTCTCCACATTACCTTAATTAACTGTTTATAAAAATCAAGTGGATATTAAAACCAGCATTATTTCAAAGCCGAATACAGAAACTATAGAAGTTTCATATGAAATTTGACAAGAGAGCTTACGGGAATACCCTTGCCGGTATTTACTAGTTACCCTAGCCGGACCTTATAGGAGACATGCCCACTATGACAGCATCCATATATTCGCCTTCTATTGATCCATTTTGATAAAGTTTCACTGGCCTGACAGATGTTTTCAAACTGGTTGGTTTTTTGTCAGAGACCAGGCAGAAACCTTAAGAGAGCAAAAACTCTCACTACTAAGGAACTTGAAACATCAAAGAGGTGCGTTTTTCGTAAGCAAACTCTCAGTCGGTGCGTAAAAGTATTTACTAAAATAAAGAGCCAAAAGGCTTCACTTCAGCGATGCAAAATTTATAAAAATCAAGTGGACATTAAATCCAGCATTATTTCAAAGCTGAATACAGAAACTATAAGCGTTTCGTATGAAATCTGAACATTATGGGAATGCACATGCTGGTATTTACGAGTTGCCCTAGACAGACCTAATAGGAGACATGCCCGCTATGACAGCACCCATATATTCGCCTCCTACTGGTCCATTTTGATAAAGTTTCACTGGCCTGACAGCTGTTTCAAATGGTTGGTTTTCATTAGAAACCAGGAAGAAACCTTGCCTGGTCTTTAAGAATTTGAAACAGCTGTCAGTTCATAAAAGTTTATGGGCACTCTTCTCCTTCATTTTCGACAATTAAGAAATGGGCTGCCGAGTTTAAACATGGCCGTACCAGCCTTGAAGATGATCTATGTGAAGGACGTCCAAAAAATGCAACACCCACCAGAAATCATTGATCAAGTGCACAGGATGACCGGTGAGTTAAAGTGCATGAAATTGCTAAGACTATAGGCATTTCAAAAGAACGTAGGATATATTTTGCATGAAGAATTGCATATGAAAAAGCTTTGCACAAGATGGGTGTCAGCCTTGCTCACAGCAGATCAAAAAATGCACTCACATGAAAATCTCTGAACAGTGCTTGGACCATTTTAACAAGAATAAAACTGATTTTGTGCATCAATTTATTACTATGGATGAGACTTGGATTCACCATTACACAATCCAACCAGCAGTCAAAATAGTGGACAGAAGCTGGTTGTTTAGTGCAAAAGAAGACAAAGTTGGTAACATCAGCAGGAAAGGTCATGGCATCGGTGTTTTGGGATGCTTAAAGGCATTTTTTTTATTAATTATCTTGAAAATTAACCAGAGAATATTATTCGGATCTTTTAACCAGACTAGACTAAAAAATTTGTGAGAAAAGACCCGGTTTAGATCACCTTTTTAGACCACCCTCATATTAACAAAGGCAACAAACTCTACTCCTCTGTTTCTGTATCTCCTAGTATTCATGTAGAAACATAATAAATTACCTATATGCTCCTTTGTACACTTATCTGTGATCTGCATGACAGTTCAACAATTTGCAGATCTCTGTTCTTATCTAGTTCCTTACTTATGCCGACATCATTACACATGATTGAAAGATCCAAACTGGACGAACACAGAATTGTCTCTTCATAATCATTTCAATAATAATAATAACCACTGCCATTATTAACACAGTTATCTTACATTGTCGTTCTTACACATAGATTCTCACCATTCCTCCCATCAAAATTCAGTTTCCCTGACTCTGTGTTAGGTCTTATATCAATTAATATTTATCAGCAAGACTGCTGATGCCAAATGCATTCAAGTATAGTCCATCCCTCTTATACAAATCCAATCTTCCCTGAAATTCCCTCCATACACCCAAAAACTCTCCTCATTCCTTCTACACTGCCTACACACTGAATCATTTGCAATCATAGCCCTTCTAGGTAACTGTCCTATCTAGGTGTGATGGAAATGAATTCATATTCACATCATCTGGAGTATACACATATATACAAAGAAGCTGCACTTGGATGAACTACAAAAGGATAAAGGTATTCAAATTCAGTAGTTTATTACTCCTAAATAAATCTAGTGCAAGTCTTCAATACTGTAAACTGAATATGCTACAAGAATTTTGGCATGAAAACTAGCAAATAAAAAGAGTAAAATTATTAAAATAGGCAGATTCTAAAAAACATTGACTGCATTTACAAGGAAGAACCTTAGAACTTGTGCCTAAAGAGCTGAAATATTTTACTTATAGAGAAAATGGTAAATTACATAATAAAATAGACAGCAGAATATTCCAAGGTTGGTACAATGGAGAGTCAATTGAATATGTTTATATGGAATAAGACAAACTGGCAAAATCTCTTGATTAACAGTATACAAAACAGGGTTCAAACTTGTTTTAACTTACAGATCTAACAGTTGAGAAAAAGCATAGCGAGACAATATAGCTTTGTAACATTAGTTTACTTAAGAAAGGGTTCAACTTTGCAATTACCCCTGAACAAATTCCTAAAGCTGACATCATATGCAACATAGAAAATGCAGTTTCGTCATTACCGGAACCCATAGCTAATGATCTCAGACTAAAAAGCACTATCATTCTCTATTCTTCAAGCGCTCCAAACAAAAATATCACTTCTCTAGACAAAAGAGTTATGTTTAGGTTGAAGAAAATAAAGAGATCATCATCTTAAAAGCTGATAAAGGGAACTCTACAGTGGTCTTAAACACCAGAGATTACAAAGAAAAGATCACAGACTTACTCTCTGATACATCTACCTACTGTGTTTTAGATTCAGACCCCACAATAAAGAATCACAATGATACTATCAACTTGTTACGCAATATGGACAGCTGGCCAACAGACTTAAAACGAAGATTAAAGTCAATGCATCCACTAATGCCAAGACTATATGTCTCTCTCCCAAAGTTCACAAAAATGGAATAGTGATATGCCCTATAGTTGATGGAATTAATTCTCCCACTTATTTATTATCGAAACACCTCGCAGGTCTCCTTAAGGCACACATCCGTACTTCGGATACCTACATAAGAAATTCACAACATTTCGTTGAAATATTAAGTAATATCTTGATCTTCAATACAGACCTTCTTGCAAGCCTGGATGTTACATCATTATTTACAAATATTCCAGTAGATGAAGTAATCAGCATTTTGAGAACCCTCTTCCCTCAAAACATTACTTCTCTTTTCCATCATTGCTTAAAATCTAATTTCTTCCTATGGAATAAAACGATTTACCAACAATCAACAGGCCTTGCAATGGGCAGCCCTCTTTCACTCCCTTGTGTGGATCTCTTTATGGAGAAACTTGAAAGTGAAATTTTATCTCAACTAGACCCTAAACCCACAGTGTGGTAGAGATATGTGGATGACATTTTCATTGTATGAAAAAACACAGAAAAGGATCTGTTTGATTTTCTTACCAAGATCAACTCCTTCCATCACAAAATTAAATTCACATTAGAACTTGAGAAAGAAAATCAATTACCATTTCTGGGCACCTTAATTAAGAAACAAATGGATGGATGCATCAGCCTTACAGTCTATCGCAAACCAACCGACACAGGTCGATACTTGCACTTCACTTCTTCACGCCACATTTCTCAGAAACTAAGCATCATACACATGCTAAAAAATAGAGCCTCTCTCATCACTACAGAAGATAAAGACCTCAGAGATGAACTATCCCTGATATCAAAAAACCTTATAGACAATGGTCACCCAAGAAAATTGATCCACAAGATACTTTTCTGTGACCTCCCCACAATGACAGCCTGAAGAAATACATTATAATTACACTATCGCGATTCCGTATACGGGGTCAGTTTCCAATAAGATTGCTACACTCCTCAAGCCAAATGAAATACGAGTGGCTTTTAAACCTTCAAAGATCATACGCCAATTCTTAAGATCTCCGAAAGACAGTCATCCTTTCTTCAAATATGATGGAGTCTACAATATCCTCTGTTCGTGCAGATTAAACTACATTGGTCAGACCTCTAGAAGTTTTGAAATCAGAAAAAAGGAACAAGTAGGAGACATAGACAATATAATAATAATAGAGATGACAACTCAGGGGTTAGCATTTCATTTCTCCAGGACAAACCATACCATACAATGGGACAAAAGCTCCATGCCCTACTTAGAGGATTTTCGCTCCCGAATCATAAAAGAAGCCATAACAGTGATCTGTTCTAATCATAACTTAAATAGAAACCAAGGATTAATTCTGCCTGATATTTGGAAGACCCTCATAAGATCTTTAAGCATGCCAGAATTAAATCTTGCTGCTAATTACAGAACGTTCCTACATAACAAGTGAGATCATACACGTTCTATGCGTGTGATGTATATATTCTTTGTTTTTTGTAAAAAATACAATTGTATTCGGTTCTTCATTCATTAATAGTTTTAGCGTTTAAGTTGTTTTAAATCTATTTTTTACCCTGAAGAAGCCAAACAGCTAAGTTGGTGAAACTTGTTGGTATTTTCTTACTTAGTTTCAAATAAATTTGACCTATATAAACCCAAATTGAAGTCAATCTCTCCCATAGTTCTTTTAATCAATAACTTTTTATCATTATCATAGCTTTGTATTTTTAGGTTACTTAAGTAATAAAAAAATATTTTAAAAAAATTTCATCATCATCATCATCAAATTCCTGCCATGTACCCTCAAGGGGTGTACAGAATATGACAGTACTACATGAAAAAATTACATCATTACTAACTTCCTATCTACAATTTTCCTCCATATCAGTCTGTTACTTGTCAAGACTCCAACATTATCAGATCTTGTATTTCTATCGTCTACGGCACTTTGTACCGTATCAATCCACCTATATCTTGGTCTTCCTCTGGGTCGTTTTCCTGCCAACCTGGCAGAGAACACTTGTTTTGCTAATCTTTCCTCTCCCATTCTATTTAAGTGACCATACCATCTGAGATTAGCTCTGCTAACGCATTCCTGGATGCTGACAATGTCAAGTTCTTTCCTAATATCCTCATTTTTAATATGATATTGCCATTGATGCCATCTGTTCACGCCTGTAATCTTTCTCAGGACTCTCATATCTGCGGTCTCTAGTCTTTGGTCAAGTGTTTTACTTCTGATCCAGCTCTCAGATCCATAAGTTAAAATTGGTTTGAACACAGTTTTGTATACAGCTAATTTAGTGTTCCGACTAATTTCTTTCTTATTCCATATGAATTTATTCAATTGACTTCCCACGATACCAGCTTTGCTGATTCTGTTGTCTATTTCTATATTTAGTTTACCATCTTCAGTAAAAATTGTGCCTAAGTAGCTAAAATGTTTTACTTGTTCCACAGGTTCTCCATTCACAACACAGTTGATATTTTCAATGATTCTGCCTATTTTCATTGTCTTTGTCTTTTTATTGCTGACCTTCATACCATATCTATTACAACAGCTATTCAATTTAGTCAGAGAATCTTGCAGACTTCTAGCGGACTTATTTAGAAGTATAACATCATCCGCATAAAGCAAAGAGCTGACATTAACATCTCCAATTTTGATATCAGGTTTAATACCACATTCCTTCATAATGTGATCCATATAGATAATGAATAACAGAGGGGATAATGTACATCCTTGTCTCACACCAGATTTAACATTAAACCATCTTCCTGTACTTCCTTCAATTCTAACTGCAGACTCACAACTCAAATAAAGACTAAGTATTGCTTGATATAATGCCCCATTGACACCATATAACTGCAGCGTATTGAATAGCTTCTCTCTTGGCACCTTGTCATATGCCTTTTCCAAATCGACAAAACTTAAATACAGATCTCTGTTATATTCCCATGCTTTCTCGACTATTTGTCGTAAAGTGAAGATCTGATCCTGACAGCCTCTATTTGGCCTGAATCCAGCTTGTTCTTCACCAAGCTTTTCTTCCACTATTCTTCTCAACCGTTTCTCAAGTATACTTGCATAGATCTTGCCAGGAACACTCAGTAGGGAAATACCTCTGTAATTCTCACATTCAGTTTTATTTCCCTTTTTATATATGGGTACTATGAGAGCTCTACTCCAATCATCGGGAATTCGTCCCTCTGTCCAGGCTTTCTGAACTATGCAGTGCAGCCACTGTAAGACTCTTATACCACCATACTTCAGCATTTCTGGTCGAATATCATCTACTCCTGCTGCCTTTCCACATTTCAAGCCTTTGATGGCTTTTTCTACTTCAAGTATGGATATGTATTCCTGACTGCATGCCTGGTCAATGTTTTTTATCACTGTGCTGTCATCACTGCTTGTTTCATTTAGCAGTTTTTCAAAGTAATTACTCCATACTTCAAGGATATCTTTTTCTCCTGTTTTCATTTCACCTTTATCATCTCTAATTCCTTTTACAGCACTCTTTCCTCCATTCCTAAGCTTCTTCAACAACCTCCAGAATATTTTGCCACCTTCTTGATATTTATTTTCTATATTCTTGCCAAAGTCCTCCCATGACTTTTGTTTAGCTAGTTTTACACACTGTTTAGCTTTCTTACATTTGTCTCTGTATTCTGTAAGAGTAAAAGCTGACTTATTTGCCAGGAACTTTTGATATGCTTTCTTCTTTTCCTTCACTGCCTCTTTAACTTCCTGTGTCCACCAGGGAGTTCTGATTTTTTTTATCTTTGCACACAACCTCACCACATGCCTCTCTGGCAGAATCAATCAATGTTTCCTTCAGAGTTTGCCACTGAATCTCCAAGGTTTGATTCCTGTTCTCAAACTCTTTCATTTTCTTTTCAATAATATTTCTGTATTTTAGTCTACAGTTTACATCTGAGAGCTGCTCAACTTTTATTCGCTTTAAAACTTTCTTAAATGTTATTCTTTTCAATATGAAATTCAATTTTATCCTGCTCAAGACTAAATAGTGATCACTTCCAATTTCAAATCCTCTGTACACTCTGGTGTCCTGCACCAGGGAGAAAACATCACTATCAACAATAACATAGTCAATGAGACTTTTCTTATTCCTAGCCTCTTCTCTCCATGTGAATTTGTGCACATTTTTATGTTGGAACATGGTGTTAGTAATAACCAGTCCATGTCCTGAGCAGAAATCCAACAGATATTTGCCATTATTATTAGCTTTGCTCTTTTCTCCAAATTTTCCCAAAATATTTTTGTATGTCTCACAATCATTTCCTACTCTACTATTTAGATCCCCAACAAGGAACAACTTTTTCTTTTTCATTGTGTCAGTTGCTTTTTCTAAAGCCTCAAAAAATTCCTCCACTTCTACCTTAGTAGAGCCTTCTGTGGGACCATAGGCACAAATAAGTCTCATTGTCCAGTTCCCCATTCTCATATTTGCCCACATTACTCTACTTGAGACTGACTGCCATTCAAGAAGATTAGCCTCGTATTTTGTGTTGAATACTATGGCTACTCCTTCTTTTCCTTGATTGTTATTGCCTGAATATAACATTTTGTATTTATTGCTCAGAAAGATCTCACCAGTTTTGGTCTTTTTTGTTTCAGTCACCCCTATTATGTCGATCTGGTACTTATCTAATTCCTCAGCTAGCTCCATTTCTTTGCCATTCAGGCTTCTTACGTTGATAGTACCAATCTTTAACTCTGGTGATGTTGAGTTGGGGTTTGTTTTCAGATTTGTTCCAGTAGCTGACTTTTCGCTGTTCGCCCTGGTTCCCTGGCGAAAACAACGGGGGCCTTGTTTAACCGGCGACGCCCCTGCCGGCATGAAATTTTGTCATGTTGTACCATCATTTTTTATTTTGGTTTAACCAATAAGAATACAATTTGGTCGGCTAAATCCCAAATTGCCAGCCCATCCTCGTTCGTTCAGTATCAAAGTAGATACCCAACAGGGTGCACCACGAGAAGGTGAGGATTGGACATTAGGTCAGAAGCCCTGGTCGGTTCTCCGCATTCCTTTAAAGGCTATGTGGAGGTCTCCTCTCAGTTATACAGCTTTGACCCTTAATTTTAAAAATTAAAAAAAAAAACATATGAGCAGTTCATGGTAATAACTTCCTAGAACTTTGAGACAAGTATGCAATCCAAGCACTTAAGTTTAGGAAAATGTCAAAAGTTTTTGCAAGTTTCAAGGCATATGTATCTGAATTTAAATGTATTGCAGTGCAAAATCTTGGTTTGATTCCAAAGAACTATATGTACAATGTCAATTGCATAATCAGCGAGGCTAGAACCCTCTGAGTTTAAAAATGTGATGCAGTCTTGGTGTTATATTGATTTCTAATCTTAGTAGAATGGTCAGTGTGTCCAAAGTAACAAAGTAGATAGGACAGGGCACTTGATAAACACCATGCAAAGATAGATGTGACAATTTACCCTTAGCAGATGGTGGGGGAAAAGGTAACTTCCAAGCTGGTTTGATAGTAATCTATTAATTGGATTTGTTAGGAATCCATGCTATTTGTTCAGAAGTTCCTTTGAGGTTGGGTATAGAAATTTTTAACATCATATTGTAATCTAGCTGCTGGATGATATTCACTGTTTATATCGATTAGTCATTGAAGTAATTCTTATTTAATTCTTCTAATAGAAGGAAATCCAAAGAACAAATTGCATGAGCTCTATAAACAAAACTTTTGATTATTATTTTAATGCCTAATATAGCCTGCTTTCATTTAGGAGTGCCCGTGATGTCATTGGCTCTTTACTCAGATCTTAGGGCATTACTGAAGTGTTATAAAACTAATATATGAAAATAATATCGGAGGAAAAATTGGGCATACTTTTTTGGATGTTGTTTTCTGTCTCCTTATCCAAGCAAAATGTATTCATCTGCTCTTAAGCTGTCAAAGGAAGGGGGTGTTGGAAGACATACGCGAGGGAATTATTTGGAAAAACCCGGTTTTTTACATGTATAATATTACTATTATTATTAAAGGTGGGTACAGAGTGTTTGGGAGGGGGGGGGTGAGAAAAGGATCTGAAGATAGAAATTAATTTTGGGTGAGAGAGGAGAGATTGATGGGAAAAAAGTTGGTTCTTAATGGGATGCGCGCTATTTCGACAATGTGTCGTCTTTGCAATTCGTGGGGGAAGTAGAGGCTATGTCATGTCGGCTAGGTGTTTCTGTCTTTGGTGTGCTTGTGTTGTCTCCTATTGGTTGGAGTCGTGACCTATTTTTCATGTTATAAAGCTTCCAACTCTCAGAGATTATGTAGGGTCGGAGGATGTTTATTGCGTTTTCGTCACATTTTATGGGAAATTTCCCAGAAATAATACCTGTAAGACTTTTGATAATACCTATCTTATTTTATGGATGATGGAATGTAGACAAGTGGACATATCTGCCATTGTAAGAAGGGTTTCTATAAAAAGAAAACATATTACTACTGTCTGTAGAAGAATGGATTATTTAAGAATAAATCGCCACCTTTATCCTTGCCTGGTGTTTATCAAGGCCCTGATTGTGTCTCCCAGTCACTCTGGATTGAGAACACATTTGCAGAAGTATCATATTGCATCATATTTTTAGAATCAAAAGCTTCTAGAACTTACTTTTTATGCCATACAAACTACACAGAATTATTCATATTTACGAATTTAGGGACACAAAACATACATGTTGAAATGATTATTTTACTTATTATTAATAAAATAACACTTGACGTTTCGACCCATGTGCATCATCAAAAAAATACATGTATACAGGAAACCAAGCTACAAGTTCTTGCGCTCTATAAAGGTAAATTAATCTACGCTGTTAATTGTTCTTTTTCTTAGCCTGACCTCTGATAAAAAAAAATAAATAAATAAAATAAAAAATTATTGGGGTGCTTAAGGATCAAAGTTGTATAACTGAGAGAAGACCTCCACATAGCCTTTAAAGGAATGCGGAGAACCGACCAGGGCTTCTGAACTAATGTTCAATCCTCACCTTCTCGTGGTGCACCCTGTTGGGTATCTACTTGGATACTAAAGGAACGAGGATGGGTTGCCAATTTGGGATTTAGCCGACCAAATTTAATTTTTATTGGTTAAACCAAAATAAAAAAAATGATGGTACGACATGACAAAATTTCATGATGGCTGGGGCGTCGCCCGGTTAAACAAGGCCCGCGTTGTTTTCGCCAGGGAACCAGGGCGAACAGCGAAAAGTCAGCTACTGGAAGAAATCTGAAAACAAACCCCAACTCAACATCACCAAAGTTAAAGATCATTACTATCAACATAAGAAGCCTGAATGGCAAAGAAATGGAGCTAGCTGAGGAATTAGATAAGTACCAGATTGACATAATAGGGGTGACTGAAACAAAAAAGACAAAAACTGGTGAGATCTTTCTGAGCAATAAATACAAAATGTTATATTCAGGCAATGACAATCAAGGAAAAGAAGGAGTAGCCATAGTATTCAACACAAAATACGAGGCTAATCTTCTTGAATGGCCAGTCGGTCTCCAGTAGAGTAATGTGGGCAAATATGAGAATGGGGAACTGGACAATGAGATTTATTTGTGCCTATAGTCCCACAAAAGGTTCTACTAAGGTTGAAGTGGAGGAATTTTTGAGGCTTTAGAAAAAGCAACTGACACAACGAAAAAGGAAAAGTTGGTCCTTATTGGGGATCTCAATAGCAGAGTAGGAAATGATTGTCAGACAAAAAAAAATATTTTGGGAAAAAGTGGAGAAAAGAGCAAAGCTAATAATAATGGCAAATATCTGTTGGATTTCTGCTCAGGACATGGACTGGTTATTACTACCACCATGTTCCAACATAAAAATGTGCACAAATTCACATGGAGAGAAGAGGCTAGGAATAAGAAAAGTCTCATTGACTATGTTATTGTTGATAGTGATGTTTCCTCCCTGGTGCAGGACACCAGAGTGTACAGAGGATTTGAAATTGGAAGTGATCACTATTTAGTCTTGAGCAGGATAAAATTGAATTTCATATTGAAAAGAATAACATGTAAGAAAGTTTTAAAGCGAATAAAAGTTGAGCAGCTCTCAGGTGTGTGAACTGTAGACTAAAATACACAAAGATTATTGAAGAAAAAATGAAAGGGTTTGAGAACAGGAATCAAACCTTGGAGATTCAGTGGCAAACTCTGAAGAAAACATCGATTGATTCTGCCAGAGAGGCATGTGGTGAGGTTGTGTGCAAGGATAAAAAAAATCAGAACTCCATGGTGGACACAGGAAGTTAAAGAGGCAGTGAAGGAAAAGAAGAAAGCATATCAAAAGTTCCTATCAAATAAGTCAGCTTGTGCTCTTAGAGAATATAGAGACAAATGCAAGAATGCTAAACACTGTGTAAAACTAGCTAAACAAAAGTCATGGGAGGACTTTGGCAAGAATATACAAAATAAATATCAAGAAGGTGGCAAAATATTCTGGAGGTTGTTGAAGAAGCTTAGGAATGGAGGAAAGAGTGCTGTAAAAGGAATTAGAGATGATAAAGGTGAAATGAAAACAGGAGAAAAAGATATCCTTGAAGTATGGAGTAATTACTTTAAAAAACTGCTAAATGAAACAAGCAGTGATGACAGCACAGTGGTAAAAAACACTGACTAGGCATGCAGTCAGGAATACATATCCATACTTAATGTAGAAAAAGCCATCACAGGCTTGAAATGTGGAAAGGCAGCAGGAGTAGATGATATTCGACCAGAAATGCTGAAGTGTGGTGATATAAGAGTCTTACAGTGGCTGCACTGCATAGTTCAGAAAGCCTGGACAGAGGGACGAATTCCCGATGATTGGAGTAGAGCTCTCATAGTACCCATATATAAAAAGGGAAATAAAACTGAATGTGAGAATTACAGAGGTATTTTCCTACTGAGTGTTTCTGGCAAGATCTATGCAAGTATACTTGATAAACGGTTGAGAAGAATTGTGGAAGAAAAGCTTGGTGAAGAACAAGCTGGATTCAGGCCAAATAGAGGCTGTCAGGATCAGATCTTCACTTTAAGACAAATAGTTGAGAAAGCATGGGAATATAACAGAGATCTGTATTTAAGTTTCGTTGATTTGGAAAAGGCATATGACAAGATGACAAGATGCCAAGAGAGAAGCTATTCAATACGCAACAGTTATATGGTGTCAATGGGACATTATATCAAGCAATACTTAATCTTATTTGAGTTGTGAGCAGTTAGAATTGAACAAAGTACAGGAAAATGGTTTAATATTAAATCTGGTGTGAGACAAGGATGTACATTATCCTCTCTGTTATTCATTACCTATATGGATCACATTATGAAGGAAAGTGGTATTAAGCATGATATCAAAATTGGAGATGTTAATGTCAGCTCTTTGCTTTATGCGGACGATGTTATACTTCTAAATAAATCTGCTACAAGTCTGCAAGATTCTCTGACTAAATTGAATAGCTGTTGTAATAGATATGGTATGAAGGTCAGCAATAAAAAGACAAAGACAATGAAAATAGGCAGAATCATTGAAAATGTCAACTGTGTTGTGAATAGAGAACCTGTGGAACAAGTAAAACATTTCAGCTACTTAGGCACGATTTTTAGTGAAGATGGTACCCAATTAAATATAGAAATAGACAACAGAATCAGCAAAGCTGGTATGGTGGGAAGTCAATTGAATAAATTCGTATGGAATAAGAGAGAAATTAGTCCGAACATTAAATTAGCTGTATACAAGACAGTGTTCAAACCAGTTTTAACTTATGGATCTGAGAGCTGCGTCAGAAGTAAAACACTTGACCAAAGACTAGAGACTGCAGATATGAGAGTCCTGAG
Source organism: Typopeltis vanoorti (assembly GCF_054136105.1). Lineage (NCBI taxonomy): Eukaryota > Metazoa > Arthropoda > Arachnida > Uropygi > Thelyphonidae > Typopeltis > Typopeltis vanoorti. The sequence continues at coordinate 80,700,021 of NC_143568.1, forward strand.
AAAGATTATAGGCATGAACAGATGGCATTAATGGCAATATCATATTAAAAACGAG